>NW_024470619.1:122474-219974 GCF_017639515.1 Carcharodon carcharias
TCCCTGTCCCATCCCTGTCCCTGTCCCTGTCCCATCCCTGTCCCTGTCCCTGTCCCCATCCCTGTCCCTGTCCCTTTCCCTGTCCCTGTCCCTGTCCCTGTCCCTGTCCTGTCCCTGTCCCTGTCCCTGTCCACATCCCTGTCCCTGTCCCTGTCCCTGTCCCTGTCCCTGTCCCTGTCCCTGTCCCTGTCCCTGTCCCTGTCCCTGTCCACATCCCTGTCCCTGTCCCTGTCCCTGTCCCTGTCCACATCCCTGTCCCTGTCCCTGTCCCTGTCCCTGTCCCTGTCCCTGTCCCTGTCCCTGTCCCTGTCCCTGTCCCTGTCCCTGTCCCTGTCCCTGTCCCTGTCCCTGTCCCTGTCCCTGTCCCTGTCCCTGTCCCTGTCCACATCCCTGTCCCTGTCCCTGTCCACATCCCTGTCCCTGTCCCTGTCCACATCCCTGTCCCTGTCCCTGTCCCTGTCCCTGTCCCTGTCCCTGTCCCTGTCCCTGTCCCAGTCCCTGTCCCTGTCCCTGTCCACATCCCTGTCCCTGTCCCTGTCCCTGTCCCTGTCCCTGTCCCTGTCCCTGTCCCTGTCCCTGTCCCTGTCCCTGTCCCTGTCCCTGTCCCTGTCCCTGTCCCTGTCCCTGTCCCTGTCCCTGTCCCTGTCCCTGTCCCTGTCCCTGTCCCTGTCCCTGTCCCTGTCCCTGTCCCTGTCCCTGTCCCTGTCCCTGTCCCTGTCCCTGTCCCTGTCCCTGTCCCTGTCCACATCCCTCTCCCTGTCCCTGTCCCTGTCCCTGTCCCTGTCCACATCCCTGTCCCTGTCCCTGTCCCTGTCCACATCCCTGTCCCTGTCCCTGTCCCTGTCCACATCCCTGTCCCTGTCCCTGTCCCTGTCCCTGTCCCTGTCCCTGTCCCTGTCCACATCCCTGTCCCTGTCCCTGTCCCTGTCCCTGTCCCATCCCTGTCCCTGTCCCTGTCCACTCCCTGTCCCTGTCCACATCCCTGTCCCTGTCCCTGTCCACATCCCTGTCCCTGTCCCTGTCCCTGTCCCTGTCCCTGTCCCTGTCCCTGTCCCTGTCCCTGTCCCTGTCCCTGTCCCTGTCCCTGTCCCTGTCCCTGTCCACATCTCTGTCCCTGTCCCTGTCCCTGTCCCTGTCCACATCCCTGTCCCTGTCGCTGCCCCAGTCCCTGTCCCTGTCCACATCCCTGTCCCTGTCCCTGTCCCTGTCCCTGTCCACATCCCTGTCCCTGTCCCTGTCCACATCCCTGTCCCTGTCCCTGTCCCTGTCCCTGTCCCTGTCCCTGTCCCTGTCCACATCCCTGTCCCTGTCCCTGTCCCTGTCCCTGTCCCTGTCCACATCCCTGTCCCTGTCCCTGTCCCTGTCCCTGTCCCTGTCCCTGTCCCTGTCCCTGTCCCTGTCCCTGTCCCTGTCCCTGTCCCTGTCCCTGTCCCTGTCCCTGTCCCTGTCCCTGTCCCTGTCCCTGTCCCTGTCCACATCCCTGTCCCTGTCCCTGTCCCTGTCCCTGTCCCTGTCCCTGTCCACATCCCTGTCCCTGTCCCTGTCCCTGTCCACATCCCTGTCCCTGTCCCTGTCCCTGTCCCTGTCCCTGTCCCTGTCCCTGTCCCTGTCCCTGTCCCTGTCCCTGTCCCTGTCCCTGTCCCTGTCCCTGTCCCTGACTCTGTCCCTGTCCCTGTCCCTGTCCCTGTCCCTGTCCCTGTCCCTGTCCCTGTCCCTGTCCCTGTCCCTGTCCCTGTCCCTGTCCACATCCCTGTCCCTGTCCCTGTCCACATCCCTGTCCCTGTCCACATCCCTGTCCCTGTCCCTGTCCCTGTCCCTGTCCCTCTCCCTGTCCCTGTCCCTGTCCACATCCCTGTCCCTGTCCCTGTCCCTGTCCCTGTCCCTGTCCCTGTCCCTGTCCCTGTCCCTGTCCCTGTCCCTGTCCACATCCCTGTCCCTGTCCCTGTCCACATCCCTGTCCCTGTCCCTGTCCCTGTCCCTGTCCCTGTCCCTGTCCCTGTCCCTGTCCCTGTCCCTCTCCCTGTCCCTGTCCACATCCCTGTCCCTGTCCCTGTCCCTGTCCCTGTCCACATCCCTGTCCCTGTCCCTGTCCCTGTCCCTGTCCCTGTCCACATCCCTGTCCCTGTCCCTGTCCCTGTCCCTGTCCCTGTCCCTGTCCCTGTCCCTGTCCCTGTCCACATCCCTGTCCCTGTCCCTGTCCCTGTCCCTGTCCACATCCCTGTCCCTGTCCCTGTCCCTGTCCCTGTCCCTGTCCCTGTCCCTGTCCCTGTCCCTGTCCCTGTCCCTGTCCCTGTCCCTGTCCACATCCCTGTCCCTGTCCCTGTCCCTGTCCCTGTCCCTGTCCCTGTCCCTGTCCCTGTCCCTGTCCCTGTCCCTGTCCCTGTCCACCTCCCTGTCCCTGTCCCTGTCCCTGTCCCTGTCCACATCCCTGTCCCTGTCCCTGTCCCTGTCCCTGTCCCTGTCCCTGTCCCTGTCCCTGTCCCTGTCCACATCCCTGTCCCTGTCCCTGTCCCTGTCCCTGTCCCTGTCCCTGTCCCTGTCCCTGTCCCTGTCCACATCCCTGTCCCTAACCCTGTCCACATCCCTGTCCCTGTCCCTGTCCCTGTCCCTGTCCCAGTCCCTGTCCCTGTCCCTGTCCCTGTCCCTGTCCACATCCCTGTCCCTGTCCCTGTCCCTGTCCACATCCCTGTCCCTGTCCCTGTCCCTGTCCATCCCTGTCCCTGTCCCTGTCCCTGTCCCTGTCCCTGTCCCTGTCCCTGTCCACATCCCTGTCCCTGTCCCTGTCCCTGTCCCTGTATCTGTCCACATCCCTGTCCCTGTCCCTGTCCTTGTCCCTGTCCACATCCCTGTCCCTGTCCCTGTCCCTGTCCCTGTCCCTGTCCCTTTTCCTGTCCCTGTCCCTGTCCCTGTCCCTGTCCACATCCCTGTCCCTGTCCCTGTCCCTGTCCCTGTCCCTGTCCACATCCCTGTCCCTGTCCCTGTCCCTGTCCCTGTCCCTGTCCCTGTCCCTGTCCCTGTCCCTGTCCCTGTCCCTGTCCCTGTCCCTGTCCCTGTCCCTGTCCCTGTCCCTGTCCCTGTCCCTGTCCACATCCCTGTCCCTGTCCCTGTCCCTGTCCACATCCCTGTCCCTGTCCCTGTCCCTGTCCCTGTCCCTGTCCCTGTCCCTGTCCCTGTCCACATCCCTGTCCCTGTCCCTGTCCCTGTCCCTGTCCCTGTCCCTGTCCCTGTCCCTGTCCCTGTCCACATCCCTGTCCCTGTCCCTGTCCACATCCCTGTCCCTGTCCCTGTCCCTGTCCCTGTCCACATCCCTGTCCCTGTCCCTGTCCCTGTCCCTGTCCACATCCCTGTCCCTGTCCCTGTCCACATCCCTGTCCCTGTCCCTGTCCACATCCCTGTCCCTGTCCCAGTCCCTGTCCCTGTCCCTGTCCCTGTCCCTGTCCACATCCCTGTCCCTGTCCCTGTCCACATCCCTGTCCCTGTCCCTGTCCACATCCCTGTCCCTGTCCCTGTCCCTGTCCCTGTCCCTGTCCACATCCCTGTCCCTGTCCCTCCCTGTCCCTGTCTCTGTCCCTGTCCCTGTCCCTTTCCCTGTCCGTGTCCCTGTCCCTGTCCCTGTCCACATCCCTGTCCCTGTCCCTGTCCCTGTCCCTGTCCACATCCCTGTCCCTGTCCCTGTCCCTGTCCACATCCCTGTCCCTGTCCCTGTCCCTGTCCCTGTCCACATCCCTGTCCCTGTCCCTGTCCCTGTCCCTGTCCCTGTCCCTGTCCCTGTCCCTGTCCCTGTCCACATCCCTGTCCCTGTCCCTGTCCCTGTCCCTGTCCACATCCCTGTCCCTGTCCCTGTCCCTGTCCCTGTCCCTGTCCCTGTCCCTGTCCCTGTCCCTGTCCCTGTCCCTGTCCCTGTCCCTGTCCCTGTCCCTGTCCCTGTCCCTGTCCCTGTCCCTGTCCCTGTCCCTGTCCCTGTCCACATCCCTGTCCCTGTCCCTGTCCACATCCCTGTCCCTGTCCCTGTCCCAGTCCCTGTCCCTGTCCCTGTCCCTGTCCCTGTCCCTGTCCCTGTCCCTGTCCCTGTCCCTGTCCACATCCCTGTCCCTGTCCCTGTCCACATCCCTGTCCCTGTCCCTGTCCCTGTCCCTGTCCCTGTCCCTGTCCCTGTCCACATCCCTGTCCCTGTCCCTGTCCCTGTCCCTGTCCCTGTCCCTGTCCCTGTCCCTGTCCCTGTCCCTGTCCCTGTCCCTGTCCCTGTCCCTGTCCCTGTCCCTGTCCCTGTCCCTGTCCCTGTCCCTGTCCCTGTCCCTGTCCCTGTCCACCTCCCTGTCCCTGTCCCTGTCCCTGTCCCTGTCCCTGTCCCTGTCCCTGTCCCTGTCCCTGTCCCTGTCCCTGTCCCTGTCCCTGTCCCTGTCCCTGTCCCTGTCCCTGTCCCTGTCCACATCCCTGTCCCTGTCCCTGTCCCTGTCCACATCCCTGTCCCTGTCCCTGTCCCTGTCCCTGTCCCTGTCCCTGTCCCTGTCCCTGTCCCTGTCCCTGTCCCTGTCCCTGTCCCTGTCCCTGTCCACATCCCTGTCCCTGTCCCTGTCCCTGTCCCTCTCCCTGTCCCTGTCCCTGTCCACATCCCTGTCCCTGTCAACATCCCTGTCCCTGTCCCTGTCCACATCCCTGTCCCTGTCCCTGTCCCTGTCCCTGTCCCTGTCCCTGTCCCTGTCCCTGTCCCTGTCCACATCCCTGTCCCTGTCCCTGTCCCTGTCCCTGTCCACATCCCTGTCCCTGTCCCTGTCCCTGTCCCTGTCCCTGTCCCTGTCCACATCCCTGTCCCTGTCCCTGTCCCTGTCCCCGTCCACATCCCTGTCCCTGTCCCTGTCCCTGTCCCTGTCCCTGTCCCTGTCCCTGTCCCTGTCCACATCCCTGTCCCTGTCCCTGTCCCTGTCCCTGTCCCTGTCCCTGTCCCTGTCCCTGTCCCTGTCCACATCCCTGTCCCTGTCCCTGTCCCTGTCCCTGTCCCTGTCCCTGTCCCTGTCCCTGTCCCTGTCCCTGTCCACATCCCTGTCCCTGTCCCTGTCCCTGTCCCTGTCCCTGTCCCTGTCCACATCCCTGTCCCTGTCCCTGTCCCTGTCCCTGTCCCTGTCCCTGTCCCTGTCCACATCCCTGTCCCTGTCCCTGTCCCTGTCCCAGTCCCTGTCCCTGTCCCTGTCCCTGTCCACATCCCTGTCCCTGTCCCTGTCCCTGTCCCTGTCCACATCCCTGTCCCTGTCCCTGTCCCTGTCCCTGTCCCTGTCCCTGTCCCTGTCCCTGTCCCTGTCCCTGTCCCTGTCCCTGTCCACATCCCTGTCCCTGTCCCTGTCCACATCCCTGTCCCTGTCCCTGTCCCTGTCCCTGTCCCTGTCCCTGCCCCTGTCCACATCCCTGTCCCTGTCCCTGTCCCTGTCCCTGTCCCTGTCCCTGTCCACATCCCTGTCCCTGTCCCTGTCCCTGTCCCTGTCCACATCCCTGTCCCTGTCCCTGTCCCTGTCCCTGTCCACATCCCTGTCCCTGTCCCATCTGTCCCTGTCCCTGTCCCTGTCCCTGTCCCTCCCTGTCCCTGTCCCTGTCCCTGTCCCTGTCCACATCCCTGTCCCTGTCCCTGTCCCTGTCCCTGTCCCTGTCCCTGTCCCTGTCCCTGTCCCTGTCCCTGTCCCTGTCCCTGTCCCTGTCCCTGTCCCTGTCCCTGTCCCTGTCCCTGTCCCTGTCCCTGTCCCTGTCCACATCCCTGTCCCTGTCCCTGTCCCTGTCCCTGTCCACATCCCTGTCCCTGTCCCTGTCCACATCCCTGTCCCTGTCCCTGTCCACATCCCTGTCCCTGTCCCTGTCCCTGTCCCTGTCCATAACCCTGTCCCTGTCCCTGTCCCTGTCCCTGTCCACATCCCTGTCCCTGTCCCTGTCCCTGTCCCTGTCCCTGTCCCTGTCCACATCCCTGACCCTGTCCCTGTCCCTGTCCCTGTCCCTGTCCCTGTCCCTATTCACATCCCTGTCCCTGTCCCTGTCCCTGTCCCTGTCCACATCCCTGTCCCTGTCCCTGTCCCTGTCCCTGTCCACATCCCTGTCCCTGTCCCTGTCCACATCCCTGTCCCTGTCCCTGTCCCTGTCCCTGTCCCTGTCCCTTTCCACATCCCTGTCCCTGTCCCTGTCCCTGTCCCTGTCCACATCCCTGTCCCTGTCCCTGTCACTGTCCCTGTCCCTGTCCCTGTCCCTGTCCCTGTCCACATCCCTGTCCCTGTCCCTGTCCCTGTCCCTGTCCCTGTCCCTGTCCCTGTCCCTGTCCCTGTCCACATCCCTGTCCCTGTCCCTGTCCCTGTCCCTGTCCCTGTCCCTGTCCCTGTCCACATCCCTGTCCCTGTCCCTGTCCCTGTCCCTGTCCCTGTCCCTGTCCCTGTCCCTGTCCCTGTCCCTGTCCCTGTCCCTGTCCCTGTCCCTGTCCCTGTCCCTGTCCCTGTCCCTGTCCTGTCCCTGTCCCTGTCCCTGTCCCTGTCCACATCCCTGTCCCTGTCCCTGTCCCTGTCCCTGTCCCTGTCCCTGTCCCTGTCCCTGTCCCTGTCCCTGTCCCTGTCCCTGTCCCTGTCCCTGTCCCTGTCCACA
This sequence comes from Carcharodon carcharias, assembly GCF_017639515.1. Lineage (NCBI taxonomy): Eukaryota > Metazoa > Chordata > Chondrichthyes > Lamniformes > Lamnidae > Carcharodon > Carcharodon carcharias. The sequence continues at coordinate 129,084 of NW_024470619.1, forward strand.
TCCCTGTCCCTGTCCCTGTCCCTGTCCCTGTCCCTGTCCCTGTCCCTGTCCCTGTCCATTTCCCTGTCCCTGTCCCTGTCCCTGTCCCTGTCCCTGTCCCTGTCCCTGTCCACATCCCTGTCCCTGTCCCTGTCCCTGTCCACATCCCTGTCCCTGTCCCTGTCCACATCCCTGTCCCTGTCCACATCCCTGTCCCTGTCCCTGTCCCTGTCCCTGTCCCTGTCCCTGTCCCTGTCCCTGTCCCTGTCCCTGTCCCTGTCCCTGTCCCTGTCCCTGTCCCTGTCCCTGTCCACATCCCTGTCCCTGTCCCTGTCCCTGTCCCTGTCACTGTCCCTGTCCCTGTCCCTGTCCCTGTCCCTGTCCACATCCCTGTCCCTGTCCCTGTCCCTGTCCCTGTCCCTGTCCCTGTCCCTGTCCCTGTCCCTGTCCCTGTCCCTGTCCCTGTCCACATCCCTGTCCCTGTCCCTGTCCCTGTCCCTGTCCCTGTCCCTGTCCCTGTCCACATCCCTGTCCCTGTCCCTGTCCCTGTCCCTGTCCCTGTCCCTGTCCCTGTCCCTGTCCCTGTCCACATCCCTGTCCCTGTCCCTGTCCCTGTCCCTGTCCCTGTCACTGTCCCTGTCCCTGTCCCTGTCCCTGTCCCTGTCCCTGTCCCTGTCCACATCCCTGTCCCTGTCCCTGTCCCTGTCCCTGTCCCTGTCCCTGTCCCTGTCCCTGTCCCTGTCCCTGTCCTGTCCCTGTCCCTGTCCACATCCCTGTCCCTGTCCCTGTCCCTGTCCCTGTCCCTGTCCCTGTCCCTGTCCCTGTCCCTGTCCACATCCCTGTCCCTGTCCCTGTCCCTGTCCCTGTCCACATCCCTGTCCCTGTCCCTGTCCCTGTCCCTGTCCCTGTCCACATCCCTGTCCCTGTCCCTGTCCCTGTCCCTGTCCCTGTCCACATCCCTGTCCCTGTCCCTGTCCCTGTCCCTGTCCCTGTCCCTGTCCCATCCCTGTCCCTGTCCCTGTCCCATCCCTGTCCCTGTCCCTGTCCTGTCCCTGTCCCTGTCCACATCCCTGTCCCTGTCCCTGTCCCTGTCCCTGTCCCTGTCCCTGTCCCTGTCCCTGTCCCTGTCCCTGTCCCTGTCCCTGTCCCTGTCCCTGTCCCTGTCCCTGTCCCTGTCCCTGTCCACATCCCTGTCCCTGTCCCTGTCCCTGTCCCTGTCCACATCCCTGTCCCTGTCCCTGTCCCTGTCCCTGTCCCTGTCCCTGTCCACATCCCTGTCCCTGTCCCTGTCCCTGTCCCTGTCCCTGTCCCTGTCCACTTCCCTGTCCCTGTCCCTGTCCCTGTCCCTGTCCCTGTCCCTGTCCCTGTCCCTGTCCACATCCCTGTCCCTGTCCCTGTCCCTGTCCCTGTCCCTGTCCCTGTCCCTGTCCCTGTCCCTGTCCTGTCCACATCCTGTCCCTGTCCCTGTCCCTGTCCCTGTCCCTGTCCCTGTCCCTGTCCCTGTCCCTGTCCTGTCCCTGTCCCTGTCCCTGTCCACATCCCTGTCCCTGTCCCTGTCCCTGTCCCTGTCCCTGTCCCTGTCCCCCTGTCCCTGTCCCTGTCCCTGTCCCTGTCCCTGTCCCTGTCCCTGTCCACATCCCTGTCCCTGTCCCTGTCCCTGTCCCTGTCCCTGTCCCTGTCCCTGTCCACATCCCTGTCCCTGTCCCTGTCCCTGTCCCTGTCCACATCCCTGTCCCTGTCTCTGTCCCTGTCCCTGTCCCTGTCCCTGTCCACATCCCTGTCCCTGTCCCTGTCCCTGTCCCTGTCCCTGTCCCTGTCCCTGTCCCTGTCCCTGTCCACATCCCTGTCCCTGTCCCTGTCCCTGTCCCTGTCCCTGTCCACATCCCTGTCCCTGTCCCTGTCCCTGTCCCTGTCCACATCCCTGTCCCTGTCCCTGTCCCTGTCCACATCCCTGTCCCTGTCCCTGTCCCTGTCCCTGTCCCTGTCCCTGTCCCTGTCCCTGTCCACATCACTGTCCCTGTCCCTGTCCCTGTCCCTGTCCACATCCCTGTCCCTCTCCCTGTCCCTGACCCTGTCCCTGTCCCTGTCCCTGTCCCTGTCCCCGTCCCTGTCCCTGTCCCTGTCCCTCTCTCTGTCCACATCCCTGTCCCTGTCCCTGTCCCTGTCCCTGTCCCTGTCCCTGTCCACATCCCTGTCCCTGTCCCTGTCCCTGTCCACATCCCTGTCCCTGTCCCTGTCCCTGTCCCTGTCCCTGTCCCTGTCCCTGTCCCTGTCCCTGTGACTGTCCCTGTCCCTGTCCCTGTCCACATCCCTGTCCCTGTCCCTGTCCCTGTCCCTGTCCCTGTCCACATCCCTGTCCCTGTCCCTGTCCCTGTCCCTGTCCCTGTCCCTGTCCACATCCCTGTCCCTGTCCCTGTCCCTGTCCCTGTCCCTGTCCCTGTCCCTGTCCACATCCCTGTCCCTGTCCCTGTCCCTGTCCCTGTCCACATCCCTGTCCCTGTCCCTGTCCCTGTCCCTGTCCACATCCCTGTCCCTGTCCCTGTCCACATCCCTGTCCCTGTCCCTTCCCTGTCCCTGTCCCTGTCCCTGTCCCTGTCCTCATCCCTGTCCCTGTCCCTGTCCCTGTCCCTGTCCCTGTCCCTGTCCACATCCCTGTCCCTGTCCCTGTCCCTGTCCTGTCCACATCCCTGTCCCTGTCCCTGTCCCTGTCCCTGTCCACATCCCTGTCCCTGTCCCTGTCCCTGTCCCTGTCCGTGTCCCTGTCCACATCCCTGTCCCTGTCCCTGTCCCTGTCCCTGTCCACATCCCTGTCCCTGTCCCTGTCCCTGTCCCTGTCCACATCCCTGTCCCTGTCCCTGTCCCTGTCCCTGCCCCTGTCCCTGTCCACATCCCTGTCCCTGTCCCTGTCCCTGTCCCTGTCCCTGTCCCTGTCCCTGTCCACATCCCTGTCCCTGTCCCTGTCCACATCCCTGTCCCTGTCCCTGTCCACATCCCTGTCCCTGTCCCTGTCCCTGTCCCTGTCCCTGTCCCTGTCCCTGTCCCTGTCCCTGTCCCTGTCCCTGTCCACATCCCTGTCCCTGTCCCTGTCCCTGTCCCTGTCCCTGTCCCTGTCCCTGTCCCTGTCCCTGTCCCTGTCCCTGTCCCTGTCCCTGTCCCTGTCCACATGCCTGTCCCTGTCCCTGTCCCTGTCCCTGTCCCTGTCCCTGTCCCTGTCCCTGTCCCTGTCCCTGTCCACATCCATGTCCCTGTCCCTGTCCCTGTCCCTGTCCCTGTCCCTGTCCCTGTCCCTGTCCACATCCCTGTCCCTGTCCCTGCCCCTGTCCCTGTCCCTGTCAACATCCTTGTCCCTGTCCCTGTCCCTGTCCACATCCCTGTCCCTGTCCCTGTCCACATCCCTGTCCCTGTCCCTGTCCCTGTCCCTGTCCCTGTCCCTGTCCCTGTCCCACTCCCTGTCCCTGTCCCTGTCCCTGTCCCTGTCCCTGTCCCTGTCCACATCCCTGTCCCTGTCCCTGTCCCTGTCCCTGTCCCATCCCTGTCCCTGTCCCTGTCCCTGTCCCTGTCCACATCCCTGTCCCTGTCCCTGTCCCTGTCCCTGTCCCTGTCCCTGTCCCTGTCCACATCCCTGTCCCTGTCCCTGTCCCTGTCCCTGTCCCTGTCCCTGTCCCTGTCCCTGTCCCTGTCCCTGTCCACATCCCTGTCCCTGTCCCTGTCCCTGTCCCTGTCCCTGTCCACATCCCTGTCCCTGTCCCTGTCCCTGTCCCTGTCCCTGTCCCTGTCCCTGTCCACATCCCTGTCCCTGTCCCTGTCCACATCCCTGTCCCTGTCCCTGTCCCCGTCCCTGTCCCTGTCCCTGTCCCTGTCCCTGTCCACATCCCTGTCCCTGTCTCTGTCCCTGTCCCTGTCCCTGTCCCTGTCCACATCCCTGTCCCTGTCCCTGTCCCTGTCCCTGTCCCTGTCCCTGTCCACATCCCTGTCCCTGTCCCTGTCCCTGTCCCTGTCCCCGTGCCTGTCCACATCCCTGTCCCTGTCCCTGTCCCTGTCCCTGTCCACATCCCTGTCCCTGTCCCTGTCCCTGTCCCTGTCCCTGTCCCTGTCCACATCCCTGTCCCTGTCCCTGTCCCTGTCCCTGTCCCTGTCCCTGTCCCTGTCCCTGTCCCTGTCCCTGTCCCTGTCCCTGTCCCTGTCACTGTCCCTGTCCCTGTCCCTGTCCCTGTCCCTGTCCACATCCCTGTCCCTGTCCCTGTCCACATCCCTGTCCCTGTCCCTGTCCACATCCCTGTCCCTGTCCCTGTCCCTGTCCCTGTCCCTGTCCCAGTCCCTGTCCCTGTCCCTGTCCCTGTCCCTGTCCACATCCCTGTCCCTGTCCCTGTCCCTGTCCCTGTCCCTGTCCCTGTCCCTGTCCACATCCCTGTCCCTGTCCCTGTCCCTGTCCCTGTCCCTGTCCCTGTCCCTGTCCACATCCCTGTCCCTGTCCCTGTCCCTGTCCCTGTCCACATCCCTGTCCCTGTCCCTGTCCCTGTCCCTGTCCACATCCCTGTCCCTGTCCCTGTCCACATCCCTGTCCCTGTCCCTGTCCCTGTCCCTGTCCCTGTCCCTTTCCACATCCCTGTCCCTGTCCCTGTCCCTGTCCCTGTCCACATCCCTGTCCCTGTCCCTGTCCACATCCCTGTCCCTGTCCCTGTCCCTGTCACCGTCCACATCCCTGTCCCTGTCCCTGTCCCTCTCCCTGTCCCTGTCCCTGTCCCTGTCCCTGTCCACTGTCCCTGTCCTGTCCCTGTCCCTGTCCCTGTCCCCCCTGTCCCTGTCCACATCCCTGTCCCTGTCCCTGTCCCTGTCCCTGTCCCTGTCCCTGTCCCTGTCCCTGTCCCTGTCCCTGTCCCTGTCCCTGTCCCTGTTCCTGTCCACATCCCTCTCCCTGTCCCTGTCCACATCCCTGTCCCTGTCCCTGTCCCTGTCCCTGTCCACATCCCTGCCCCTGTCCCTGTCCCTGTCCCTGTCCCTGTCCACATCCCTGTCCCTGTCCCTGTCCCTGTCACTGTCCCTGTCCATCTCCCTGTCCCTGTCCCTGTCCACATCCCTGTCCCTGTCCCTGTCCCTGTCCCTGTCCCTGTCCACATCCCTGTCCCTGTCCCTTCCCTGTCCCTGTCCCTGTCCCTGTCCCTGTCCCTGTCCCTGTCCCTGTCCACATCCCTGTCCCTGTCCCTGTCCCTGTCCACATCCCTGTCCCTGTCCCTGTCCACATCCCTGTCCCTGTCCACATCCCTGTCCCTGTCCCTGTCCACATCCCTGTCCCTGTCCCTGTCCCTGTCCCTGTCCCTGTCCCTGTCCCTGTCCCTGTCCCTGTCCCTGTCCCTGTCCCTGTCCCATCCCTGTCCCTGTCCCTGTCCCTGTCCCTGTCCACATCCCTGTCCCTGTCCCTGTCCCTGTCCCTGTCCACATCCCTGTCCCTGTCCCTGTCCCTGTCCCTGTCCCTGTCCCTGTCCCTGTCCACATCCCTGTCCCTGTCCCTGTCCCTGTCCCTGTCCACATGCCTGTCCCTGTCCCTGTCCCTGTCCCTGTCCCTGTCCCTGTCCACATCCCTGTCCCTGTCCCTGTCCCTGTCCCTGTCCCTGTCCCTGTCCCTGTCCCTGTCCCTGTCCACATCCCTGTCCCTGTCCCTGTCCCTGTCCCTGTCCCTGTCCCTGTCCCTGTCCCTGTCCCTGTCCCTGTCCCTGTCCCTGTCCCTGTCCACATCCCTGTCCCTGTCCCTGTCCCTGTCCCTGTCCCTGTCCCTGTCCCTGTCCCTGTCCCTGTCCCTGTCCCTGTCCCTGTCCCTGTCCCTGTCCTGTCCCTGTCCCTGTCCCTGTCCCTGTCCCTGTCCCTGTCCCTGTCCCTGTCCCTGTCCCTGTCCCTATCCCTGTCCCTGTCCCTGTCCCTGTCCCTGTCCACATCCCTGTCCCTGTCCCTGTCCACATCCCTGTCCCTGTCCCTGTCCACATCCCTGTCCCCGTCCCTGTCCCTGTCCCTGTCCCTGTCCACATCCCTGTCCCTGTCCCTGTCCCTGTCCCTGTCCCTGTCCCTGTCCACATCCCTGTCCCTGTCCCTGTCCACATCCCTGTCCCTGTCCACATCCCTGTCCCTGTCCCTGTCCACATCCCTGTCCCTGTCCCTGTCCCTGTCCCTGTCCCTGTCCCTGTCCCTGTCCCTGTCCCTGTCCCTGTCCCTGTCCCTGTCCACATCCCTGTCCCTGTCCCTGTCCCTGTCCCTGTCCACATCCCTGTCCCTGTCCCTGTCCCTGTCCCTGTCCACATCCCTGTCCCTGTCCCTGTCCCTGTCCCTGTCCCTGTCCCTGTCCCAGTCCCTGTCCCTGTCCCTGTCCCTGTCCCTGTCCCTGTCCCTGTCCACATCCCTGTCCCTGTCCCTGTACCTGTCCCTGTCCCTGTCCCTTTCCCTGTCCCTGTCCACATCCCTGTCCCTGTCCCTTCCACTTCCCTGTCCCTGTCCCTGTCCCTGTCCCTGTCCCTGTCCCTGTCCCTGTCCACATCCCTGTCCCTGTCCCTGTCCCTGTCCCTGTCCCTGTCCCTGTCCCTGTCCCTGTCCCTGTCCCTGTCCCTGTCCCTGTCCCTGTCCACATCCCTGTCCCTGTCCCTGTCCCTGTCCTCATCCCTGTCCCTGTCCCTGTCCCTGTCCCTGTCCCTGTCCCTGTCCCTGTCCCTGTCCCTGTCCACATCCCTGTCCCTGTCCCTGTCCCTGTCCCTGTCCCTGTCCCTGTCCCTGTCCACATCCCTGTCCCTGTCCCTGTCCCTGTCCCTGTCCACATCCCTGTCCCTGTCCCTGTCCACTTCCCTGTCCCTGTCCCTGTCCACATCCCTGTCCCTGTCCCTGTCCCTGTCCCTGTCTCTGTCCCTGTCCCTGTCCCTGTCCCTGTCCCTGTCCACATCCCTGTCCCTGTCCCTGTCCCCGTCCCTGTCCCTGTCCCTGTCCCTGTCCCTGTCCCTGTCCCTGTCCACATCCCTGTCCCTGTCCCTGTCCCTGTCCACATCCCTGTCCCTGTCCCTGTCCCTGTCCCTGTCCCTGTCCCTGTCCCTGTCCCTGTCCACATCCCTGTCCCTGTCCCTGTCCCTGTCCCTGTCCACATCCCTGTCCCTGTCCCTGTCCTTGTACCTTTCCCTGTCCCTGTCCCTGTCCACATCCCTGTCCCTGTCCCTGTCCCTGTCCCTGTCCCTATCCCTGTCCCTGTCCCTGTCCACATCCCTGTCCCTGTCCCTGTCCACATCCCTGTCCCTGTCCCTGTCCCTGTCCACATCCCTGTCCCTGTCCCTGTCCCTGTCCCTGTCCACATCCCTGTCCCTGTCCCTGTCCCTGTCCCTGTCCCTGTCCCTGTCCCTGTCCCTGTCCACATCCCTGTCCCTGTCCCTGTCCCTGTCCCTGTCCCTGTCCACATCCCTGTCCCTGTCCCTGTCCCTGTCCCTGTCCCTGTCCCTGTCCACATCCCTGTCCCTGTCCCTGTCCCTGTCCCTGTCCCTGTCCCTGTCCCTGTCCGCATTCCTGTCCCTGTCCCTGTCCCTGTCCCTGTCCCTGTCCCTGTCCCTGTCCCTGTCCCTGTCCCTGTCCCTGTCCACATCCCTGTCCCTGTCCCTGTCCACATCCCTGTCCCTGTCCCTGTCCCTGTCCCTGTCCCTGTCCCTGTCCCTGTCCACATCCATGTCCCTGTCCCTGTCCCTGTCCCTGTCCCTGTCCCTGTCCCTGTCCACATCCCTGTCCCTGTCCCTGTCCCTGTCCCTGTCCACATCCCAGTCCCTGTCCCTGTCCCTGTCCCTGTCCCTGTCCACATCCCTGTCCCTGTCCCTGTCCCTGTCCCTGTCCCTGTCCCTGTCCACATCCTTGTCCCTGTCCCTGTCCCTGTCCCTGTCCACATCCCTGTCCCTGTCCCTGTCCCTGTCCCTGTCCCATCCCTGTCCCTGTCCCTGTCCCTGTCCCTGTCCCTGTCCCATCCTGTCCCTGTCCCTGTCCCTGTCCCTGTCCCTGTCCCTGTCCCTGTCCCATCCCTGTCCCTGTCCCTGTCCACATCCCTGTCCCTGTCCCTGTCCCTGTCCCTGTCCCTGTCCCTGTCCCTGTCCCTGTCCACATCCCTGTCCCTGTCCCTGTCCCTGTCCCTGTCCACATCCCTGTCCCTGTCCCTGTCCCTGTCCCTGTCCCTGTCCTGTCCCTGTCCCTGTCCCTGTCCCTGTCCCTGTCCCTGTCCCTGTCCCTGTCCACATCCCTGTCCCTGTCCCTGTCCCTGTCCACATCCCTGTCCCTGTCCCTGTCCCTGTCCCTGTCCCTGTCCCTGTCCCACTCCCTGTCCCTGTCCCTGTCCCTGTCCCTGTCCCTGTCCCTGTCCCTGTCCCTGTCCACATCCCTGTCCCTGTCCCTGTCCCTGTCCCTGTCCACATCCCTGTCCCTGTCCCTGTCCCTGTCCCTGTCACTGTCCCTGTCCCTGTCCCTGTCCCTGTCCCTGTCCCTGTCCCTGTCCCTGTCCCTGTCCCTGTCCCTGTCCCTGTCCACATCCCTGTCCCTGTCCCTGTCCCTGTCCCTGTCCCTGTCCCTGTCCACATCCCTGTCCCTGTCCCTGTCCCTGTCCTTGTCCCTGTCCCTGTCCCTGTCCCTGTCCCTGTCCCTGTCCCTGTCCACATCCCTGTCCCTGTCCCTGTCCCTGTCCCTGTCCCTGTCCCTGTCCCTGTCCCATCCCTGTCCCTGTCCCTGTCCCTGTCCCTGTCCACATCCCTGTCCCTGTCCCTGTCCCTGTCCCTGTCCCATCCCTGTCCCTGTCCCTGTCCCTGTCCCTGTCCCTGTCCACATCCCTGTCCCTGTCCCTGTCCCTGTCCCTGTCCCTGTCCCTGTCCCTGTCCACATCCCTCTCCCTGTCCCTGTCCCTGTCCACATCCCTGTCCCTGTCCCTGTCCCTGTCCCTGTCCCTGTCCACATCCCTGTCCCTGTCCCTGTCCCTGTCCCTGTCCACATCCCTGTCCCTGTCCCTGTCCCTGTCCCTGTCCCTGTCCCTGTCCACATCCCTGTCCCTGTCCCTGTCCCTGTCCCTGTCCCTGTCCCTGTCCCTGTCCCTGTCCCTGTCCCTGTCCCTGTCCACATCCCTGTCCCTGTCCCTGTCCCTGTCCCTGTCCCTGTCCCTGTCCACATCCCTGTCCCTGTCCCTGTCCCTGTCCCTGTCCCTGTCCCTGTCCCTGTCCCTGTCCACATCCCTGTCCCTGTCCCTGTCCCTGTCCCTCTCTACATCCCTGTCCCTGTCCCTGTCCCTGTCCCTGTCCACATCCCTGTCCCTGTCCCTGTCCACATCCCTGTCCCTGTCCCTGTCCCTGTCCCTGTCCCTGTCCCTGTCCCTGTCCACATCCCTGTCCCTGTCCCTGTCCCTGTCCCTGTCCACATCCCTGTCCCTGTCCCTGTCCCTGTCCCTGTCCACATCCCTGTCCCTGTCCCTGTCCCTGTCCCTGTCCCTGTCCCTGTCCCTGTCCCTGTCCCTGTCCCTGTCCCTGTCCCTGTCCCTGTCCCTGTCCCTGTCCCTGTCCCTGTCCCTGTCCCTGTCCCTGTCCCTGTCCCTGTCCCTGTCCCTGTCCCTGTCCCTGTCCCTGTCCCTGTCCTGTCCCTGTCCCTGTCCCTGTCCCTGTCCCTGTCCACATCCCTGTCCATGTCCCTTTCCCTGTCCCTGTCCCTGTCCACATCCCTGTCCCTGTCCCTGTCCACATCCCTGTCCCTGTCCCTGTCCCATCCCTGTCCCTGTCCCTGTCCCTGTCCCTGTCCCTGTCCACTGTCCCTGTCCCTGTCCCTGTCCCTGTCCCTGTCCCTGTCCCTGTCCCTGTCCCTCCCTGTCCCTGTCCCTGTCCCTGTCCCTGTCCACATCCCTGTCCCTGTCCCTGTCCCTGTCCCTGTCCCCCCTGTCCACATCCCTGTCCCTGTCCCTGTCCCTGTCCCTGTCCACATCCCTGTCCCTGTCCCTGTCCCTGTCCACATCCCTGTCCCTGTCCCTGTCCACATCCCTGTCCCTGTCCCTGTCCCTGTCCCTGTCCCTGTCCCTGTCCGTGTCCCTGTCCCTGTCCTTGTCCCTGTCCCTGTCCCAGTCCCAGTCCCAGTCCCAGTCCCTGTCCCTGTCCCTGTCCCTGTCCCTGTCCCATCCCAGTCCCTGTCCCTGTCCCTGTCCCTGTCCCTGTCCCTGTCCCTGTCCCTGTCCCTGTCCCTGTCCCTGTCCCTGTCCACATCCCTGTCCCTGTCCTGTCCCTGTCCCTGTCCCTGTCCCTGTCCCTGTCCCTGTCCCTGTCCACATCCCTGTCCCTGTCCCTGTCCCTGTCCCTGTCCCTGTCCCTGTCCACATCCCTGTCCCTGTCCCTGTCCCTGTCCCTGTCCCTGTCCCTGTCCACATCCCTGTCCCTGTCCCTGTCCCTGTCCCTGTCCCTGTCCCTGTCCCTGTCCCTGTCCACTGTCCCTGTCCCTGTCCCACTGTCCCTGTCCCTGTCCCTGTCCCTGTCCCTGTCCCTGTCCCTGTCCCTGTCCCTGTCCCTGTCCCTGTCCCTGTCCCTGTCCCTGTCCCTGTCCCTGTCCCTGTCCCTGTCCCCATCCCTGTCCCTGTCCCTGTCCCTGTCCCTGTCCCTGTCCCTGTCCCTGTCCACATCCCTGTCCCTGTCCCTGTCCCTGTCCCTGTCCCTGTCCCTGTCCACATCCCTGTCCCTGTCCCTGTCCCTGTCCCTGTCCCTGTCCCTGTCCACATCCCTGTCCCTGTCCCTGTCCCTGTCCCTGTCCCTGTCCCTGTCCACATCCCTGTCCCTGTCCCTGTCCTGTCCCTGTCCCTGTCCCTGTCCCTGTCCCTGTCCCTGTCCCTGTCCCTGTCCCTGTCCCTGTCCCTGTCCCTGTCCCTGTCCCTGTCCCTGTCCACATCCCTGTCCCTGTCCCTGTCCCTGTCCCTGTCCCTGTCCCTGTCCCTGTCCCTGTCCCTGTCCCTGTCCACATCCCTGTCCCTGTCCCATTCCCTGTCCCTGTCCCTGTCCACATCCCTGTCCCTGTCCCTGTCCCTGTCCCTGTCCCTGTCCCTGTCCACATCCCTGTCCCTGTCCCTGTCCCTGTCCCTGTCCCTGTCCCTGTCCACATCCCTGTCCCTGTCCCTGTCCCTGTCCCTGTCCCTGTCCCTGTCCCTGTCCCCTGTCCCTGTCCCTGTCCCTGTCCCTGTCCCTGTCCCTGTCCACATCCCTGTCCCTGTCCCTGTCCCTGTCCCTGTCCCTGTCCCTGTCCACATCCCTGTCCCTGTCCCTGTCCCTGTCCCTGTCCCTGTCCCTGTCCACATCCCTGTCCCTGTCCCTGTCCCTGTCCCTGTCCCTGTCCCTGTCCCTGTCCCTGTCAATGTCCCTGTCCCTGTCCCTGTCCCTGTCCCTGTCCCTGTCCACATCCCTGTCCCTGTCCCTGTCCTTGTCCCTGTCCCTGTCCCTGTCCCTGTCCCTGTCCCTGTCCCTGTCCCTGTCCCTGTCCCTGTCCTGTCCCTGTCCCTGTCCCTGTCCCTGTCCCTGTCCCTGTCCCTGTCCCTGTCCCTGTCCCTGTCCCTGTCCCTGTCCCTGTCCACATCCCTGTCCCTGTCCCTGTCCCTGTCCCTGTCCCTGTCCCTGTCCACATCCCTGTCCCTGTCCCTGTCCCATTCCCTGTCCCTGTCCCTGTCCCTGTCCCTGTCCCTGTCCCTGTCCCTGTCCCTGTCCCTGTCCCTGTCCACATCCCTGTCCCTGTCCCTGTCCCTGTCCCTGTCCCTGTCCCTGTCCCTGTCCCTGTCCCTGTCCCTGTCCCTGTCCCTGTCCCTGTCCCTGTCCCTGTCCCTGTCCCTGTCCCTGTCCACATCCCTGTCCCTGTCCCTGTCCCTGTCCCTGTCCCTGTCCCTGTCCCTGTCCCTGTCCCTGTCCCTGTCCACATCCCTGTCCCTGTCCACATCCCTGTCCCTGTCCCTGTCCCTGTCCACATCCCTGTCCCTGTCCCTGTCCCTGTCCCTGTCCCTGTCCCTGTCCCTGTCCACTGTCCCTGTCCCTGTCCCATCCCTGTCCCTGTCCCTGTCCACATCCCTGTCCCTGTCCCTGTCCACACCCTGTCCCTGTCCCTGTCCCTGTCCCATCCCTGTCCCTGTCCCTGTCCCTGTCCCTGTCCACATCCCTGTCCCTGTCCCTGTCCCTGTCCCTGTCCACATCCCTGTCCCTGTCCCTGTCCCTGTCCCTGTCCACATCCCTGTCCCTGTCCCTGTCCCTGTCCCTGTCCCTGTCCCTGTCCCTGTCCCTGTCCACATCCCTGTCCCTGTCCCTGTCCCTGTCCCTGTCCCAGTCCCTGTCCACATCCCTGTCCCTGTCCCTGTCCCTGTCCCTGTCCCTGTCCCTGTCCCTGTCCACATCCCTGTCCCTGTCCCTGTCCCTGTCCCTGTCCCTGTCCCTGTCCACATCCCTGTCCCTGTCCCTGTCCCTGTCCACATCCCTGTCCCTGTCCCTGTCCCTGTCCCTGTCCACATCCCTGTCCCTGTCCCTGTCCCTGTCCCTGTCCACATCCCTGTCCCTGTCCCTGTCCCTGTCCCTGTCCCTGTCAACATCCCTGTCCCTGTCCCTGTCCCTGTCCCTGTCCCTGTCCCTGTCCCTGTCCCTGTCCACATCCCTGTCCCTGTCCCTGTCCCTGTCCCTGTCCCTGTCCCTGTCCACATCCCTGTCCCTGTCCCTGTCCCTGTCCCTGTCCCTGTCCCTGTCCCTGTCCACATCCCTGTCCCTGTCCCTGTCCCTGTCCCTGTCCCTGTCCCTGTCCCAGTCCCTGTCCCTGTCCCTGTCCCTGTCCCTGTCCACATCCCTGTCCCTGTCCCTGTCCACATCCCTGTCCCTGTCCCTGTCCCTGTCCCTGTCCCTGTCCCTGTCCCTGTCCCTGTCCCTGTCCCTGTCCCATCCCTGTCCCTGTCCCTGTCCCTGTCCCTGTCCACATCCCTGTCCCTGTCCCTGTCCCTGTCCCTGTCCACATCCCTGTCCCTGTCCCTCTCCCTGTCCACATCCCTGTCCCTGTCCCTGTCCCTGTCCCTGTCCCTGTCCCTGTCCCTGTCCCTGTCCCTGTCCCTGTCCCTGTCCCTGTCCCTGTCCCTCCCTGTCCCTGTCCCTGTCCCTGTCCCTGTCCCTGTCCCTGTCCCTGTCCACATCCCTGTCCCTGTCCCTGTCCCTGTCCCTGTCCCTGTCCACATCCCTGTCCCTGTCCCTGTCCCTGTCCCTGTCCCTGTCCCTGTCCACATCCCTGTCCCTGTCCCTGTCCCTGTCCACATCCCTGTCCCTGTCCCTGTCCCTGTCCACATCCCTGTCCCTGTCCCTGTCCCTGTCCCTGTCCACATCCCTGTCCCTGTCCCTGTCCACATCCCTGTCCCTGTCCCTGTCCACATCCCTGTCCCTGTCCCTGTCCACATCCCTGTCCCTGTCCCTGTCCACATACCTGTCCCTGTCCCTGTCCCTGTCCCTGTCCACATCCCTGTCCCTGTCCCTGTCCCTGTCCCTGTCCCTGTCCCTGTCCCTGTCCCTGTCCACATCCCTGTCCCTGTCCCTGTCCCTGTCCCTGTCCCTGTCCCTGTCCCTGTCCACATCCCTGTCCCTGTCCCTGTCCCTGTCCCTTTCCATATCCCTGTCCCTATCCCTGTCCCTGTCCCTGTCCCTGTCCCTGTCCCTCTCCCTGTCCACATCCCTGTCCCTGTCCCTTCCCTGTCCCTGTCCCTGTCCCTGTCCCTGTCCACATCCCTGTCCCCTTCACTGTCCCTGTCCCTGTCCCTGTCCCTGTCCACATCCCTGTCCCTGTCCCTGTCCCTGTCCCTGTCCCTGTCCCTGTCCCTGTCCCTGTCCACATCCCTGTCCCTGTCCCTGTCCCTGTCCCTGTCCCTGTCCACATCCCTGTCCCTGTCCCACTCCCTGTCCCTGTCCCTGTCCCTGTCACTGTCCCTGTCCCTGTCCTGTCCTGTCCCTGTCCTGTCCCTGTCCCTGTCCTGTCCCTGTCCCTGTCCCTGTCCCTGTCCCTGTCCCTGTCCCTGTCCCTGTCCCTGTCCTGTCCCTGTCCACATCCCTGTCCCTGTCCCTGTCCTGTCCCTGTCCCTGTCCTGTCCACATCCTGTCCCTGTTCCTATCCACATCCCTGTCCCTGTCCCTGTCCACATCCCTGTCACTTTCCCTGTCCCTGTCCCTGTCCCTGACCCTGTCCACATCACTGTCCCTGTCCCTGTCCCTGTCCCTGTCCCTGTCCCTGTCCCTGTCCCTGTCCCTGTTCCTGTCCCTGTCCCTGTCCCTGTCCCTGTCCCTGTCCTGTCAATCCCTGTCCTGTCCCTGTCCTGTCCCTGTCCCTGTCCCTGTCCTGTCCCTGTCCCTGTCCCTGTCCACATCCCTGTCCCTGTCACATCCTGTCCCTCTCCCTGTCCCAGTCCCTGTCCACATCCCTGTCCCTGTCCCTGTCCCTGTCCCTGTCCCTGTCCCGGTTCCTGTCCCTGTCCCTGTCACTTTCCACATCCCTGTCCCTGACCCTGTCCACATCCCTGTCCCTGTCCCTGTCCTGTCCTGTCCCTGTCCCTGTCCTGTCCACATCCCTGTCCTGTCCCTGTCCCTGTCCCTGTCCACATCCCTGTCCCTGTCCCTGTCCCTGTCCCTGTCCACATCCCTGTCCCTGTCCTGTCCCTGTCCTGTCCACTGTCCCTGTCCCTGTCCCTGTCCTGTCCCTGTCCTGTCCCTGTCCCTGTCCCTGTCCACATCCCTGTCCCTGTCCCTGTCCCTGTCCCTGTCCACATCCTGTCCCACATCCTGTCCCTGTCCTGTCCTGTCCTGTCCCTGTCCCTGTCCCTGTCCACATCACTGTCCCTGTCCCTGTCCCTGTCCCTGTCCCTGTCCCTGTCCACATCCCTGTCCCTGCCCCTGTCCCTGTCCACATCCCTGTCCCTGTCCCTGTCCCTGTCCCTGTCCACATCCCTGTCCCTGTCCCTGTCCCTGTCCCTGTCCTGTCCCTGTCCCTGTCCCTGTCCCTGTCCCTGTCCCATCCTGTCCCTGTCCCTGTCCCTGTCCCTGTCCCTGTCCCTTTCCCTGTCCCTGTCCACATCCCTGTCCCTGTCACTGTCCCTGTCCCTGTCCTGTCCCTGTCCACATCCCTGTCCTGTCCCTGTCCTGTCCCTGTCCCTGTCCCTGTCCCTGTCCACATCCCTGTCCCTGTCCCTGTCCCTGTCCCTGTCCCTGTCCCTGTCCACATCCCTGTCCCTGTCCCTGTCCCTGTCCCTGTCCACATCCCTGTCCCTGTCCCTATCCCTGTCCCTGTCCCTGTCCCTGTCCCTGTCCCTGTCCCTGTCCCTGTCCCTGTCCCTGTCCCTGTCCACATCCCTGTCCCTGTCCCTGTCCCTGTCCCTATCCACATCCCTGTCCCTGTCCCTGTCCCTGTCCCTGTCCACATCCCTGTCCCTGTCCCTGTCCCTGTCCCTATCCACATCCCTGTCCCTGTCCCTGTCCCTGTCCCTGTCCCTGTCCCTGTCCCTGTCCACATCCCTGTCCCTGTCCCTGTCCTGTCCCTGTCCCACATCCCTGTCCCTGTCCTGTCCCTGTCCCTGTCCCTGTCCCTGTCCCTGTCCACATCCCTGTCCCTGTCCCTGTCCCTGTCCCTGTCCCTGTCCACATCCCTGTCCCTGTCCCTGTCCCTGTCCCTGTCCTGTCCCTGTCCACATCCCTGTCCCTGTCCCTGTCCCTGTCCACATCCCTGTCCCTGTCCCTGTCCCTGTCCACATCCCTGTCCCTGTCCCTGTCCCTGTCCCTGTCCACATCCCTGTCCCTGTCCTGTCCCATCCCTGTCCCTGTCCCTGTCCACATCCCTGTCCCTGTCCCTGTCCACATCCCTGTCCCTGTCCCTGTCCACATCCCTGTCCCTGTCCCTGTCCCTGTCCCTGTCCCTCTC
This sequence comes from Carcharodon carcharias, assembly GCF_017639515.1. Lineage (NCBI taxonomy): Eukaryota > Metazoa > Chordata > Chondrichthyes > Lamniformes > Lamnidae > Carcharodon > Carcharodon carcharias. Next base: position 144,981 of record NW_024470619.1, read on the forward strand.
CCAGTCCCTGTCCCTGTCTCTGTCCCTGTCCCTGTCCCTGTCCCTGTCCCTGTCCACATCCCTGTCCCTGTCCCTGTCCCTGTCCCTGTCCCTGTCCCTGTCCCTGTCCACATCCCTGTCCCTGTCCCTGTCCCTGTCCCCATCCCTGTCCCTGTCCCTGTCCCTGTCCTGTCCCTGTCCCTGTCCCTGTCCCTGTCCCTGTCCACATCCCTGTCCCTGTCCCTGTCCCTGTCCCTGTCCCTGTCCCTGGCCCTGTCCACATCCCTGTCCCTGTCCCTGTCCCTGTCCCTGTCCCTGTGCCTGTCCACATCCCTGTCCCTGTCCCTGTCCCTGTCCCTGTCCTGTCCCTGTCCCTGTCCCTGTCCAATCCCTGTCCTGTCCCTGTCCCTGTCCCTGTCCCTGTCCACATCCCTGTCCCTGTCCCTGTCCCTGTCCCTGTCCCTGTCCCTGTCCCTGTCCCTGTCCCTGTCCCTGTCCTGTCCCTGTCCCTGTCCCTGTCCCTGTCCCTGTCCTGTCCCTGTCCCTGTCCCTGTCCCTGTCCCTGTCCCTGTCCCTGTCCCTGTCCCTGTCCCTGTCCCTGTCCCTGTCCCTGTCCCTGTCCCTGTCCCTGTCCCTGTCCACATCCCTGTCCCTGTCCCTGTCCACTGTCCCTGTCCCTGTCCCTGTCCTTGTCCCTGTCCTGTCCCTGTCCCTGTCCCTGTCCCTGTCCCTGTCCCTGTCCCTCCCTGTCCCTGTCCCTGTCCCTGTCCCTGTCCCTGTCCCTGTCCCTGTCCCTTTCCCTGTCCCTGTCCCTGTCCCTGTCCCTGTCCTGTCCCTGTCCCTGTCCCTGTCCCTGTCCCTGTCCACATCCCTGTCCCTGTCCCTGTCCCTGTCCCTGTCCCTGTCCCTGTCCCTGTCCCTGTCCCTGTCCCTGTCCACTTCCCTGTCCCTGTCCCTGTCCCTGTCCCTGTCCCTGTCCCTGCTGTCCCTGTCACATCCTGTCCCTGTCCCTGTCCCTGTCCCTGTCCCTGTCCCTGTCCCCTGTCCCTGTCCCTGTCCCTTTCCCTGTCCCTGTCCCTGTCCACATCCCTGTCCCTGTCCCTGTCCCTGTCCACATCCCTGTTCCTGTCCCTGTCCCTGTCCACATCCCTGTCCCTGTCCCTGTCCCTGTCCCTGTCCCTGTCCCTGTCCCTGTCCCTGTCCCTGTCCCTGTCCACATCCCTGTCCCTGTCCCTGTCCCTGTCCCTGTCCCTGTCCCTGTCCCTGTCCCTGTCCCTGTCCACATCCCTGTCCCTGTCCCTGTCCCTGACCCCTCCCTGTCCCTGTCCCTGTCCCTGTCCCTGTCCCTGTCCCTGTCCCTGTCCCTGTCCCTGTCCACATCCCTGTCCCTGTCCCTGTCCCTGTCCTGTCCCTGTCCCTGTCCCTGTCCACATCCCTGTCCTGTCCCTGTCCCTGTCCCTGTCCACATCCTGTCTGTCCCTGTCCCTGTCCCTGTCCCTGTCCCTGTCCCTGTCCCTGTCCCTGTCCCTCACCCTGTCCCTGTCCTGTCCTGTCCCTGTCCCTGTCCCTGTCCCTGTCCCTGTCCCTGTCCCTGTCCACATCCCTGTCCCTGTCCTGTCCTGTCCCTGTCCCTGTCCACATCCCTGTCCCTGTCCTGTCCCTGTCCCTGTCCACATCCCTGTCCCTGTCCCTGTCCCTGTCCCTGTCCCTGTCCCTGTCCACATCCCCTTCCCTGTCCCTGTCCCTGTCCCTGTCCCTGTCCCTGTCCCTGTCCCTGTCCCTGTCCCTGTCCCTGTCACTGTCCCTGTCCCTGTCCCTGTCCCTGTCCCTGTCCCTGTCCACATCCCTGTCCCTGTCCCTGTCCCTGTCCCTGTCCCTGTCCCTGTCCCTGTCCACATCCCTGTCCCTGTCCCTGTCCCTGTCCCTGTCCTCTTCCCTGTCCCTGTCCCTGTCCCTGTCCCTGTCCACATCCCTGTCCCTGTCCCTGTCCACATCCCTGTCCCTGTCCCTGTCCCTGTCCCTGTCCCTGTCCCTGTTCCTGTCCACATCCCTGTCCCTGTCCCTGTCCCTGTCCCTGTCCCTGTCCCTGTCCCTGTCCACATCCCTGTCCCTGTCCCTGTCCCTGTCCCTGTCCCTGTCCACATCCCTGTCCCTGTCCCTGTCCCTGTCCCTGTCCACATCCCTGTCCCTGTCCCTGTCCCTGTCCCTGTCCACATCCCTGTCCCTGTCCCTGTCCCTGTCCCTGTCCCTGTCCCTGTCCCTGTCCACATCCCTGTCCCTGTCCCTGTCCCTGTCCCTGTCCCTGTCCCTGTCCACATCCCTGTCCCTGTCCCTGTCCCTGTCCCTGTCCTGTCCCTGTCCCTGTCCCTGTCCCTGTCCCTGTCCCTGTCCCTGTCCCTGTCCCTGTCCCTGTCCCTGTCCCTGTCCACATCCCTCTCCCTGTCCCTGTCGCTGTCCACATCCCTGTCCCTGTCCCTGTCCACATCCTGTCCCTGTCCCTGTCCCTGTCCCTGTCCCTGTCCACATCCCTGTCCCTGTCCCTGTCCCTGTCCCTGTCCCTGTCCCTGTCCACATCCCTGTCCCTGTCCCTGTCCCTGTCCCTGTCCCTGTCCCTGTCCCCTTCCCTGTCCCTGTCCCTGTCCCTGTCCCTGTCCACATCCCTGTCCCTGTCCCTGTCCCTGTCCCTGTCCCTGTCCCTGTCCCTGTCCACATCCCTGTCCCTGTCCCTGTCCCTGTCCCTGTCCTGTCCCTGTCCACATCCCTGTCCCTCCCTGTCCTGTCCCTGTCCCTGTCCCTGTCCCTGTCCCTGTCCACATCCCTGTCCCTGTCCCTGTCCCTGTCCCTGTCCACTGTCCCTGTCCCTGTCCCTGTCCCTGTCCCTGTCCCTGTCCCTGTCCCTGTCCACATCCCTGTCCCTGTCCCTGTCCCTGTCCCTGTCCCTGTCCCTGTCCCCGTCCACATCCCTGTCCCTGTCCCTGTCCCTGTCCCTGTCCCTGTCCCTGTCCCTGTCCCTGTCCCTGTCCCTGTCCCTGTCCCTGTCCCTGTCCTGTCCACATCCCTGTCCCTGTCCCTGTCCCTGTCCCTGTCCCTGTCCCTGTCCCTGTCCACATCCTGTCCCCTGTCCCTGTCCCTGTCCCTGTCCCTGTCCCTGTCCACATCCCTGTCCCTGTCCCTGTCCTGTCCCTGTCCTGTCCCTGTCCCTGTCCCTGTCCCATCCCTGTCCCTGTCCCTGTCCCTGTCCCTGTCCCTGTCCACATCCCTGTCCCTGTCCCTGTCCCTGTCCCTGTCCCTGTCCCTGTCCCTGTCCCTGTCCCTGTCCCTGTCCTGTCCCTGTCCCTGTCCTGTCCCTGTCCCTGTCCCTGTCCCTGTCCCTGTCCCTGTCCCTGTCCCTGTCCCTGTCCCTGTGTCCCTGTCCCTGTCCCTGTCCCTGTCCCTGTCCCTGTCCCTGTCCCTGTCCCTGTCCACATCCCTGTCCCTGTCCCTGTCCCTGTCCCTGTCCCTGTCCCTGTCAACATCCCTGTTTCTGTCCCTGTCCCTGTCCCTGTCCCTGTCCCTGTCCACATCCCTGTCCCTGTCCCTGTCCCTGTCCCTGTCCCTGTCCCTGTCCCTGTCCCTGTCCCTGTCCCTGTCCCTGTCCCTGTCCCTGTCCCTGTCCCTGTCCCTGTCCCTGTCCCTGTCCCTGTCCCTGTCCCTGTCCACATCCCTGTCCCTGTCCCTGTCCCTGTCCCTGTCCCTGTCCCTGTCCCTGTCCCTGTCCCTGTCCCTGTCCAAATCCCTGTCCCTGTCCCTGTCCCTGTCCCTGTCCCTGTCCCTGTCCCTGTCCCTGTCCACATCCCTGTCCCTGTCCCTGTCCATGTCCCTGTCCCTGTCCACATCCCTGTCCCTGTCCTGTCCCTGTCCCTGTCCACATCCCTGTCCCTGTCCCTGTCCCTGTCCACATCCCTGTCCCTGTCCCTGTCCCTGTCCCTGTCCACATCCCTGTCCCTGTCCCTGTCCCTGTCCCTGTCCACATCCCTGTCCCTGTCCCTGTCCCTGTCCCTGTCCACATCCTGTCCCTGTCCCTGTCCCTGTCCCTGTCCACATCCCTGTCCCTGTCCCTGTCCCTGTCCCTGTCCACAACCCTGTCCCTGTCCCTGTCCCTGTCCCTGTCCACATCCCTGTCCTGTCCCTGTCCAGATCCCTGTCCCTGTCCCTGTCCACATCCCTCTCCTGTCCCTGTCCCTGTCCCTGTCCCTGTCCCTGTCCCTGTCCACATCCCTGTCCCTGTCCCTGTCCCTGTCCCTGTCCACTTCCCTGTCCCTGTCCCTGTCCCTGTCCCTGTCCACATCCCTGTCCCTGTCCCTGTCCCTGTCCCTCTCACTGTCCCTGTCCCTGTCCCTGTCCTTGTCCCTGTCCACATCCCTGTCCCTGTCCCTGTCCCTGTCCCTGTCCCTGTCCCTGTCCCATCCCTGTCCCTGTCCCTGTCCCTGTCCCTGTCCCTGTCCACATCCCTGTCCCTGTCCCTGTCCCTGTCCCTGTCCACATCCCTGTCCCTGTCCCTGTCCCTGTCCCTGTCCCTGTCCCTGTCCACATCCCTGTCCCTGTCCCTGTCCCTGTCCCTGTCCCTGTCCCTGTCCCTGTCCACATCCCTGTCCCTGTCCTGTCCCTGTCCCTGTCCACATCCCTGTCCCTGTCCCTGTCCCTGTCCCTGTCCACATCCCTGTCCCTGTCCCTGTCCACATCCCTGTCCCTGTCCCTGTCCCTGTCCCTGTCCCTGTCCACATCCCTGTCCCTGTCCCTGTCCCTGTCACTGTCCCTGTCCCTGTCCCTGTCCACATCCCTGTCCCTGTCCCTGTCCCTTTCCATATCCCTGTCCCTGTCCCTGTCCCTGTCCCTGTCCCTGTCCCTGTCCCTGTCCCTGTCCACATCCCTGTCCCTGTCCCTTCCCTGTCCCTGTCCCTGTCCCTGTCCCTGTCCACATCCCTGTCCCTGTCCCTGTCCCTGTCCCTGTCCATGTCCCTGTCCCTGTCCCTGTCCCTGTCCCTGTCCCTGTCCCTGTCCCTGTCCCTGTCCACATCCCTGTCCCTGTCCCTGTCCCTGTCCCTGTCCCTGTCCCTGTCCCTGTCCCTGTCCACATCCCTGTCCCTGTCCCTGTCCCTGTCCCTGTCCCTGTCCACATCCCTGTCCCTGTCCCTTCCCTGTCCCTGTCCCTGTCCCTGTCCCTGTCCCTGTCCCTGTCCCTGTCCCTGTCCCTGTCCCTGTCCCTGTCCCTGTCCCTGTCCCTGTCCCTGTCCCTGTCCCTGTCCCTGTCCCTGTCCCTGTCCACATCCCTGTCCCTGTCCCTGTCCCTGTCCCTGTCCCTGTCCCTGTCCCTGTCCCTGTCCCTGTCCCTGTCCCTGTCCCTGTCCCTGTCCCTGTCCCTGTCCCTGTCCACATCCCTGTCCCTGTCCCTGTCCCTGTCCCTGTCCACATCCCTGTCCCTGTCCCTGTCCCTGTCCCTGTCCCTGTCCCTGTCCCCCTGTCCCTGTCCCTGTCCCTGTCCTGTCCTGTCCCTGTCCCTCCTGTCCCTGTCCCTGTCCCTGTCCCCTGTCCCTGTCCCTGTCCCTGTCCCTGTCCTGTCCTGTCCCTGTCCCTGTCCCTGTCCCTGTCCCTGTCCCTGTCCCTCCCTGTCCCTGTCCCTGTCCCTGTCCCTGTCCCTGTCCTGTCCACCCTGTCCCTGTCCCTGTCCCTGTCCCTGTCCCTGTCCCTGTCCCTGTCCCTGTCCCTGTCCCTGTCCACATCCCTGTCCCTGTCCACATCCCTGTCCCTGTCCCTGTCCCTGTACAAATTTTTGTCCCTGTCAGTGTACCTGTCCCTGTCCCTGTCCCTGTCCCTGTCCACATCCCTGTCCCTGTCCACATCCCTGTCCCTGTCCCTGTCCCTGTCCCTGTCCCTGTCTCTGTCCACATCCCTGTCACTGTCCCTGTCCCTGTCCCTGTCCACATCCCTGTCCCTGTCCCTGTCCCTGTCCACATCCCTGTCCCTGTCCCTGTCCCTGTCCCTGTCCACATCCCTGTCCCTGTCCCTGTCCCTGTCCCTGTCCACATCCCTCTCCCTGTCCCTGTCCCTGTCCCTGTCCCTGTCCACATTCCTGTCCCTGTCCCTGTCCCTGTCCCTGTCTCTGTCCCTGTCCCTGTCCTGTCCTGTCCCTGTCCCTGTCCACATCCCTGTCCCTGTCCACTCCCTGTCCCTGTCCCTGTCCCTGTCCCTGTCCCTGTCCCTGTCCCTGTCCCTGTCCCTTTCCCTGTCCCTGTCCCTGTCCCTGTCCCTGTCCCTGTCCCTGTCCCTGTCCCTGTCCCTGTCCCTGTCCCTGTCCCTGTCCCTGTCCACATCCCTGTCCCTGTCCCTGTCCCTGTCCCTGTCCCTGTCCCTGTCCACATCCCTGTCCCTGTCCCTGTCCACATCCCTGTCCCTGTCCCTGTCCACATCCCTGTCCCTGTCCCTGTCCCTGTCCCTGTCCCTGTCCCTGTCCACATCCCTGTCCCTGTCCCTGTCCCTGTCCCTGTCCCTGTCCCTGTCCCTGTCCCTGTCCCTGTCCCTGTCCCTGTCCCTGTCCCTGTCCCTGTCCCTGTCCCTGTCCCTGTCCACATCCCTGTTCCTGTCCCTGTCCCTGTCCCTGTCCACATCCCTGTCCCTGTCCCTGTCCCTGTCCCTGTCCCTTTTCCTGTCCCTGTCCCTGTCCCTGTCCCTGTCCACATCCCTGTCCCTGTCCACATCCCTGTCCCTGTCCCTGTCCCTGTCCACATCCCTGTCCCTGTCCCTGTCCCTGTCCCTGTCCCTGTCCCTGTCCCTGTCCCTGTCCCTGTCCACATCCCTGTCCCTGTCCCTGTCCACATCCCTGTCCCTGTCCCTGTCCACATCCCTGTCCCTGTCCCTGTCCCTGTCCCTGTCCACATCCCTCTCCCTGTCCCTGTCCCTGTCCCTGTCCACATCCCTGTCCCTGTCCCTGTTCCTGTCCCGGTCCACATCCCTGTCCCTGTCCCTGTCCCTGTCCCTGTCCTGTCCCTGTCCCTGTCCCTGTCCCTGTCCCTGTCCACATCCCTGTCCCTGTCCCTGTCCCTGTCCCTGTCCCTGTCCCTGTCCCTGTCCCTGTCCCTGTCCCTGTCCCTGTCCCTGTCCACATCCCTGTCCCTGTCCCTGTCCCTGTCCCTGTCCCTGTCCCTGTCCCTGTCCACATCCCTGTCCCTGTCCCTGTCCCTGTCCCTGTCCCTGTCCCTGTCCACATCCCTGTCCCTGTCCCTGTCCCTGTCCCTGTCCCTGTCCTTGTCCCTGTCCACATCCCTGTCCCTGTCCCTGTCCCTGTCACTGTCCCTGTCCCTGTCCCTGTCCCTGTCCCTGTCCCTGTCCACATCCCTGTCCCTGTCCCTGTCCCTGTCCACATCCCTGTCCCTGTCCCTGTCCCTGTCCCTGTCCACATCCCTGTCCCTGTCCCTGTCCCTGTCCCTGTCCCTGTCCCTGTCCCTGTCCCTGTCTCTGTCCCTGTCCCTGTCCCTGTCCCTGTCCACATCCCTGTCCCTGTCCCTGTCCACATCCCTGTCCCTGTCCCTGTCCCTGTCCCTGTCCACATCCCTGTCCCTGTCCCTGTCCCTGTCCTGTCCCTGTCCCTGTCCCTGTCCCTGTCCACATCCCTGTCCCTGTCCCTGTCCCTGTCCCTGTCCCTGTCCCTGTCCCTGTCCACATCCCTGTCCCTGTCCCTGTCCCTGTCCCTGTCCATGTCCCTGTCCCTCCCTGTCCCTGTCCCTGTCCCTGTCCCTGTCCCTGTCCCCTGTCCTGTCCCTCCCTGTCCCTGTCCCTGTTCCTGTCCCTGTCCCTGTCCCTGTCCCTGTCCACAACCCTGTCCCTGTCCCTGCCTCTGTCCCTGTCCCTGTCCCTGTCCACATCCCTGTCCCTGTACCTGTCCCTGTTCCTGTCCCTGTCCCTGTCCCTGTCCACATCCCTGTCCCTGTCCCTGTCCCTGTCCCTGTCCCTGTCCACATCCCTGTCCCTGTCCCTTCCCTGTCCCTGTCCCTGTCCCTGTCCCTGTCCCTGTCCCTGTCCCTGTCCCTGTCCCTGTCCCTGTCCCTGTCCCTGTCCCTGTCCCTGTCCCTGTCCCTGTCCCTGTCCCTGTCCCTGTCCCTGTCCCTGTCCCTGTCCCTGTCCCTGTCCCTGTCCACATCCCTGTCCCTGTCCCTGTCCCTGTCCCTGTCCCTGTCCACATCCCTGTCCCTGTCCCTGTCCACATCCCTGTCCCTGTCCCTGTCCACCTCCCTGTCCCTGTCCCTGTCCCTGTCCCTGTCCCTGTCCCTGTCCCTGTCCACATCCCTGTCCCTGTCCCTGTCCCTGTCCCTGTCCCTGTCCCTGTCCCTGTCCCTGTCCTGTCCCTGTCCCTGTCCCTGTCCCTGTCCCTGTCCCTGTCCCTGTCCCTGTCCCTGTCCCTGTCCCTGTCCCTGTCCCTGTCCCTGTCCCTGTCCCTGTCCACATCCCTGTCCCTGTCCACATCCCTGTCCCTGTCCCTGTCCCTGTCCACATCCCTGTCCCTGTCCCTGTCCACATCCCTGTCCCTGTCCCTGTCCACATCCCTGTCCCTGTCCACATCCCTGTCCCTGTCCCTGTCCACATCCCTGTCCCTGTCCCTGTCCACATCCCTGTCCCTGTCCCTGTCCCTGTCCCTGTCCACATCCTGTCCCTGTCCCTGTCCCTGTCCTGTCCCTGTCCCTGTCCCTGTCCCTGTCCCTGTCCACATCCCTGTCCCTGTCCCTGTCCCTGTCCCTGTCCACATCCCTGTCCCTGTCCCTGTCCCTGTCCCTGTCCAAATCCCTGTCCCTGTCCCTGTCCCTGTCCCTGTCCCTGTCCCTGTCCCTGTCCCTGTCCCTGTCCACATCCCTGTCCCTGTCCCTGTCCTTGTCCCTGTCCCTGTCCACATCCCTGTCCCTGTCCCTGTCCCTGTCCCTGTCCCTGTCCCTGTCCCTGTCCACATCCCTGTCCCTGTCCCTGTCCCTGTCCCTGTCCCTGTCCCTGTCCACATCCCTGTCCCTGTCCCTGTCCCTGTCCACATCCCTGTCCCTGTCCCTGTCCCTGTCCCTGTCCCTGTCCACATCCCTGTCCCTGTCCCTGTCCCTGTCCCTGTCCCTGTCCCTGTCCCTGTCCACATCCCTGTCCCTGTCCCTGTCCCTGTCCCTGTCCACATCCCTGTCCCTGTCCCTGTCCCTGTCCCTGTCCACATCCCTGTCCCTGTCCCTGTCCACATCTGTCCTGTCCCTGTCCCTGTCCCTGTCCCTGTCTGTCCTGTCCACATCCCTGTCCCTGTCCCTGTCCCTGTCCCTGTCCCTGTCCCTGTCCACATCCTGTCCCTGTCCCTGTCCCTGTCCCTGTCCACAACCCTGTCCCTGTCCCTGTCCCTGTCCCTGTCCACATCCCTGTCCCTGTCCCTGTCCCTGTCCCTGTCCCTGTCCCTGTCCCTGTCCACATCCCTGTCCCTGTCCCTGTCCCTGTCCCTGTCCCTGTCCCTGTCCCAGTCCCTGTCCCTGTCCCTGTCCCTGTCCCTGTCCCTGTCCCTGTCCCTGTCCCTGTCCCTGTCCCTGTCCCTGTCCCTGTCCCTGTCCCTGTCCCTGTCCCTGTCCCTGTCCACATCCCTGTCCCTGTCCCTGTCCCTGTCCCAGTCCACATCCCTGTCCCTGTCCCTGTCCACATCCCTGTCCCTGTCCCTGTCCCTGTCCCTGTCTCTGTCCACATCCCTGTCCCTGTCCCTGTCCCTGTCCCTGTCCCTGTCCCTGTCCACATCCCTGTCCCTGTCCCTGTCCCTGTCCCTGTCCCTGTCCACATCCCTGTCCCTGTCCCTGTCCCTGTCCCTGTCCACATCCCTGTCCCTGTCCCTGTCCCTGATCCTGTCCCTGTCCCTGTCCACATCCCTGTCCCTGTCCCTGTCCCTGTCCCTGTCCCTGTCCCTGTCCACATCCCTGTCCCTATCCCTGTCCCTGTCCCTGTCCACATCCCTGTCCCTGTCCCTGTCCACATTCCTGTCCCTGTCCCTGTCCCTGTCCCTGTCCACATCCCTGTCCCTGTCCCTGTCCCTGTCCCTGTCCCTGTCCCTGTCCCTGTCCACATCCCTGTCCCTGTCCCTGTCCCTGTCCCTGTCCCTGTCCCTGTCCCTGTCCACATCCCTGTCCCTGTCCCTGTCCCTGTCCCTGTCCCTGTCCCTGTCCCTGTCCCTGTCCCTGTCCCTGTCCCTGTCCCTGTCCCTGTCCCTGTCCACATCCCTGTCCCTGTCCCTGTCCCTGTCCCTGTCCCTGTCCCTGTCCCTGTCCACATCCCTGTCCCTGTCCCTGTCCCTGTCCCTGTCCCTGTCCCTGTCCACATCCCTGTCCCTGTCCCTGTCCCTGTCCCTGTCCCTGTCCCTGTCCCTGTCCACATCCCTGTCCCTGTCCCTGTCCCTGTCCCTGTCCCTGTCCACATCCCTGTCCCTGTCCCTGTCCCTGTCCCTGTCCCTGTCCCTGTCCCTGTCCCTGTCCCTGTCCCTGTCCCTGTCCCTGTCGCTGTCCCTGTCGCTGTCCCTGTCCCTGTCCCTGTCCCTGTCCCTGTCCCTGTCCCTGTCCCTGTCCCTGTCCCTGTCCCTGTCCCTGTCCCTGTCCACATCCCTGTCCCTGTCCCTGTCCCTGTCCCTGTCCCTGTCCACATCCCTGTCCCTGTCCCTGTCCCAGACCCTGTCCCTGTCCACATCCCTGTCCTGTCCCTGTCCCTGTCCCTGTCCCTGTCCCTGTCCACATCCCTGTCCCTGTCCCTGTCCCTGTCCCTGTCCCTGTCCCTGTCCCTGTCCCTGTCCCTGTCCCTGTCCCTGTCCCTGTCCCTGTCCCTGTCCCTGTCCCTGTCCCTGTCCCTGTCCCTGTCCCTGTCCACTTCCCTGTCCCTGTCCCTGTCCCTGTCCCTGTCCCTGTCCCTGTCCCTGTCCCTGTCCCTGTCCCTGTCCACATCCCTGTCCCTGTCCACATCCCTGTCCCTGTCCCTGTCCCTGTCCACATCCCTGTCCCTGTCCCTGTCCCTGTCCCTGTCCCTGTCCACATCCCTGTCCCTGTCCACATCCCTGTCCCTGTCCCTGTGCACATCCGTGTCCCTGTCCCTGTCCACATCCCTGTCCCTGTCCCTGTCCCTGTCCCTGTCCCTGTCCCTGTCCCTGTCCCTGTCCCTGTCCACATCCCTGTCCCTGTCCCTGTCCCTGTCCCTGTCCACATCCCTGTCCCTGTCCCTGTCCCTGTCCCTGTCCACATCCCTGTCCCTGTCCCTGTCCCTGTCCCTGTCCACATCCCTGTCCCTGTCCCTGTCCCTGTCCCTGTCCCTGTCCCTGTCCCTGTCCCTGTCCACATCCCTGTCCCTGTCCCTGTCCCTGTCCCTGTCCACATCCCTGTCCCTGTCCCTGTCCCTGTCCCTGTCCCTGTCCCTGTCCCTGTCCACATCCCTGTCCCTGTCCCTGTCCTGTCCCTGTCCACATCCCTGTCCCTGTCCCTGTCCCTGTCCCTGTCCACATCCCTGTCCCTGTCCCTGTCCCTGTCCCTGTCCCTGTCCCTGTCCCTGTCCACATCCCTGTCCCTGTCCCTGTCCCTGTCCCTGTCCACATCCCTGTCCCTGTCCCTGTCCACATCCCTGTCCCTGTCCCTGTCCCTGTCCCTGTCCCTGTCCCTGTCCCATCCCTGTCCCTGTCCCTGTCCCTGTCCCTGTCCCTGTCCCTGTCCCTGTCCACATCCCTGTCCCTGTCCCTGTCCCTGTCCCTGTCCCTGTCCCTGTCCCTGTCCCTGTCCACATCCCTGTCCCTGTCCCTGTCCCTGTCCCTGTCCACATCCCTGTCCCTGTCCCTGTCCCTGTCCCTGTCCACATCCCTGTCCCTGTCCCTGTCCCTGTCCCTGTCCCTGTCCCTGTCCCTGTCCCTGTCCACATCCCTGTCCCTGTCCCTGTCCCTGTCCCTGTCCCTGTCCCTGTCCACATCCCTGTCCCTGTCCCTGTCCCTGTCCCTGTCCCTGTCCCTGTCCCTGTCCCTGTCCCTGTCCCTGTCCACATCCCTGTCCCTGTCCCTGTCCCTGTCCCTGTCCCTGTCCCTGTCCCTGTCCACATCCCTGTCCCTGTCCCTGTCCACATCCCTGTCCCTGTCCCTGTCCCTCTCCCTGTCCCTGTCCCTGTCCCTGTCCCTGTCCCTGTCCCTGTCCCTGTCCCTTTCGCTGTCCCTGTCCCTGTCCCTGTCCCTGTCCCTGTCCACATCCCTGTCCCTGTCCCTGTCCCTGTCCCTGTCCCTGTCCCTGTCCCTGTCCACATCCCTGTCCCTGTCCACATCCCTGTCCCTGTCCCTGTCCCTGTCCACATCCCTGTCCCTGTCCCTGTCCCTGTCCCTGTCCCTGTCCCTGTCCCTGTCCACATCCCTGTCCCTGTCCACATCCCTGTCCCTGTCCCTGTCCACATCCCTGTCCCTGTCCCTGTCCACATCCCTGTCCCTGTCCCTGTCCCTGTCCCTGTCCCTGTCCCTGTCCACATCCCTGTCCCTGTCCCTGTCCCTGTCCCTGTCCCATCCCTGTCCCTGTCCCTGTCCCTGTCCCTGTCCCATCCCTGTCCCTGTCCTGTCCCTGTCGCTGTCCCTGTCCCTGTCCACATCCCTGTCCCTGTCCCTGTCCTGTCCCTGTCCCTGTCCCTGTCCCTGTCCACATCCCTGTCCCTGTCCCTGTCCCTGTCCCTGTCCCTGTCCCTGTCCCTGTTCCTGTCCCTGTCCACATCCCTGTCCCTGTCCCTGTCCACATCCCTGTCCCTGTCCCTGTCCCTGTCCCTGTCCCTGTCCCTTCCCTGTCCCTGTCCCTGTCCACATCCCTGTCCCTGTCCCTGTCCACATCCCTGTCCCTGTCCCTGTCCCTGTCCCTGTCCCTGTCCACATCCCTGTCCCTGTCCCTGTCCCTGTCCCTGTCCACATCCCTGTCCCTGTCCCTGTCCCTGTCCCTGTCCCTGTCCCTGTCCCTGTCCACATCCCTGTCCCTGTCCCTGTCCCTGTCCTTGTCCCTGTCCCTGTCCACATCCCTGTCCCTGTCCCTGTCCCTGTCCCTGTCCACATCCCTGTCCCTGTCCCTGTCCCTGTCCCTGTCCACATCCCTGTCCCTGTCCCTGTCCACATCCCTGTCCCTGTCCCTGTCCCTGTCCCTGTCCCTGTCCCTGTCCACATCCCTGTCCCTGTCCCTGTCCCTGTCCCTGTCCACATCCTGTCCCTGTCCCTGTCCCATCCCTGTCCCTGTCCCTGTCCCTGTCCCTGTCCACATCCCTGTCCCTGTCCCTGTCCCTGTCCCTGTCCCTGTCCCTGTCCACATCCCTGTCCCTGTCCCTGTCCCTGTCCCTGTCCCTGTCCCTGTCCCTGTCCACATCCCTGTCCCTGTCCCTGTCCCTGTCCCTGTCCCTGTCCCTGTCCCTGTCCCTGTCCCTGTCCCTGTCCCTGTCCCTGTCCCTGTCCCTGTCCACATCCCTGTCCCTGTCCCTGTCCCTGTCCCTGTCCCTGTCCCTGTCCCTGTCCACATCCCTGTCCCTGTCCCTGTCCCTGTCCCTGTCCCTGTCCCTGTCCACATCCCTGTCCTGTCCCTGTCCCTGTCCCTGTCCCTGTCCCTGTCCCTGTCCCTGTCCACATCCCTGTCCCTGTCCCTGTCCCTGTCCCTGTCCCTGTCCACATCCCTGTCCCTGTCCCTGTCCCTGTCCCTGTCCCTGTCCCTGTCCCTGTCCCTGTCCCTGTCCCTGTCCCTGTCCCTGTCCCTGTCCCTGTCCCTGTCCCTGTCCCTGTCCCTGTCCCTGTCCCTGTCCCTGTCCCTGTCCCTGTCCCTGTCCCTGTCCCTGTCCCTGTCCCTGTCCCTGTCCCTGTCCCTGTCCCTGTCCCTGTCCCTGTCCCTGTCCCTGTCCCTGTCCCTGTCCCTGTCCCTGTCCCTGTCCCTGTCCCTGTCCCTGTCCACATCCCTGTCCCTGTCCCTGTCCCTGTCCCTGTCCACATCCCTGTCCCTGTCCCTGTCACATCCCTGTCCCTGTCCCTGTCCCTGTCCCTGTCCCTGTCCACATCCCTGTCCCTGTCCCTGTCCCTGTCCCTGTCCCTGTCCCTGTCCCTGTCCCTGTCCCTGTCCCTGTCCCTGTCCCTGTCCCTGTCCCTGTCCCTGTCCCTGTCCCTGTCCATATCCCTGTCCCTGTACCTTCCACTTCCCTGTCCCTGTCCCTGTCCCTGTCCCTGTCCCTGTCCCTGTCCCTGTCCCTGTCCCTGTCCCTGTCCACATCCCTGTCCCTGTCCCATCCCTGTCCCTGTCCCTGTCCCTGTCCACATCCCTGTCCCTGTCCCTGTCCCTGTCCCTGTCCCTGTCCCTGTCCCTGTCCACATCCCTGTCCTGTCCACATCCCTGTCCCTGTCCCTGTCCATCCCTGTCCTGTCCCTGTCCACATCCCTGTCCCTGTCCCTGTCCCTGTCCCTGTCCACATCCCTGTCCCTGTCCCTGTCCCTGTCCACATCCCTGTCCCTGTCCCTGTCCCTGTCCCTGTCCACATCCCTGTCCCTGTCCCTGTCCCTGTCCCTGTCCACATCCCTGTCCCTGTCCCTGTCCCTGTCCCTGTCCACATCCCTGTCCCTGTCCCTGTCCCTGTCCCTGTCCCTGTCCCTGTCCCTGTCCCTGTCCCTGTCCCTGTCCCTGTCCACATCCCTGTCCCTGTCCCTGTCCCTGTCCCTGTCCCTGTCCCTGTCCCTGTCCCTGTCCCTGTCCCTGTCCCTGTCCCTGTCCCTGTCCCTGTCCCCTTCCCTGTCCCTGTCCCTGTCCCTGTCCCTGTCCCTGTCCCTGTCCCTGTCCCTGTCCCTGTCCCTGTCCCTGTCCACATCCCTGTCCCTGTCCCTGTCCCTGTCCCTGTCCCTGTCCCTGTCCACATCCCTGTCCCTGTCCCTGTCCACATCCCTGTCCCTGTCCCTGTCCACATCCCTGTCCCTGTCCCTGTCCCTGTCCCTGTCCCTGTCCCTGTCCACATCCCTGTCCCTGTCCCTGTCCCTGTCCCTGTCCCTGTCCCTGTCCCTGTCCCTGTCCCTGTCCCTGTCCCTGTCCCTGTCCCTGTCCCTGTCCCTGTCCCTGTCCCTGTCCACATCCCTGTCCCTGTCCCTGTCCCTGTCCCTGTCCACATCCCTGTCCCTGTCCCTGTCCCTGTCCCTGTCCCTGTCCCTGTCCCTGTCCCTGTCCCTGTCCCTGTCCACATCCCTGTCCCTGTCCACATCCCTGTCCCTGTCCCTGTCCCTGTCCACATCCCTGTCCCTGTCCCTGTCCCTGTCCCTGTCCCTGTCCCTGTCCCTGTCCACATCCCTGTCCCTGTCCCATCCCTGTCCCTGTCCCTGTCCCATCCCTGTCCCTGTCCCTGTCCACATCCCTGTCACTGTCACTGTCCCTGTCCCTGTCCACATCCCTGTCCCTGTCCCTGTCCCTGTCCACATCCCTGTCCCTGTCCCTGTCCCTGTCCCTGTCCACATCCCTGTCCCTGTCCCTGTCCCTGTCCCTGTCCCTGTCCCTGTCCCTGTCCCTGTCCCTGTCCCTGTCCACATCCCTGTCCCTGTCCCTGTCCCTGTCCCTGTCCCTGTCCCTGTCCCTGTCCCTGTCCCTGTCCCTGTCCCTGTCCCTGTCCCTGTCCCTGTCCCTGTCCCTGTCCCTGTCCACATCCCTGTCCCTGTCCCTGTCCCTGTCCCTGTCCCAATCCCTGTCCCTGTCCCTGTCCACATCCCTGTCCCTGTCCCTGTCCCTGTCCCTGTCCCTGTCCCTGTCCACATCCCTGTCCCTGTCCCTGTCCCTGTCCCTGTCCCTGTCCCTGTCCCTGTCCCTGTCCCTGTCCCTGTCCCTGTCCCTGTCCCTGTCCCTGTCCCTGTCCCTGTCCCTGTCCACATCCCTGTCCCTGTCCCTGTCCCTGTCCCTGTCACTGTCCCTGTCCCTGTCCCTGTCCCTGTCCCTGTCCCTGTCCCTGTCCACATCCCTGTCCCTGTCCCTGTCCCTGTCCCTGTCCCTGTCCCTGTCCCTGTCCCTGTCCCTGTCCACATCCCTGTCCCTGTCCACATCCCTGTCCCTGTCCCTGTCCCTGTCCACATCCCTGTCCCTGTCCCTGTCCCTCTCCCTGTCCCTGTCCCTGTCCACATCCCTGTCCCTGTCCACATCCCTGTCCCTGTCCCTGTCCCATCCCTGTCCCTGTCCCTGTCCACATCCCTGTCCCTGTCCCTGTCCCTGTCCCTGTCCACATCCCTGTCCCTGTCCCTGTCCCTGTCCACATCCCTGTCCCTGTCCCTGTCCCTGTCCCTGTCCACATCCCTGTCCCTGTCCCTGTCCCTGTCCCTGTCCACATCACTGTCCCTGTCCCTGTCGCTGTCCCTGTCCACATCCCTGTCCCTGTCCCTGTCCCTGTCCCTGTCCCTGTCCCTGTCCCTGTCCCTGTCCCTGTCCCCGTCCCTGTCCACATCCCTGTCCCTGTCCACTAACCTGTCCCTGTCCCTGTACCTTTCCCTGTCCCTGTCCCTGTCCCTGTCCCTGTAACTGTCCCTGTCCCTGTCCCTGTCCCTGTCCCTGTCCCTGTCCCTGTCCCTGTCCCTGTCCCTGTCCCTGTCCCTGTCCCTGTCCCTGTCCCTGTCCACATCCCTGTCCCTGTCCCTGTCCCTGTCCCTGTCCCTGTCCCTGTCCACATCCCTGTCCCTGTCCCTGTCCACATCCCTGTCCCTGTCCCTGTCCACATCCCTGTCCCTGTCCCTGTCCCTGTCCCTGTCCCTGTCCCTGTCCACATCCCTGTCCCTGTCCCTGTCCCTGTCCCTGTCCCTGTCCCTGTCCCTGTCCCTGTCCCTGTCCCTGTCCCTGTCCCTGTCCCTGTCCCTGTCCCTGTCCCTGTCCCTGTCCACATCCCTGTCCCTGTCCCTGTCCCTGTCCCTGTCCACATCCCTGTCCCTGTCCCTGTCCCTGTCCCTGTCCCTGTCCCTGTCCCTGTCCCTGTCCCTGTCCCTGTCCACATCCCTGTCCCTGTCCACATCCCTGTCCCTGTCCCTGTCCCTGTCCACATCCCTGTCCCTGTCCCTGTCCCTGTCCCTGTCCCTGTCCCTGTCCCTGTCCACATCCCTGTCCCTGTCCACATCCCTGTCCCTGTCCCTGTCCACATCCCTGTCCCTGTCCCTGTCCACATCCCTGTCCCTGTCCCTGTCCCTGTCCCTGTCCACATCCCTGTCCCTGTCCCTGTCCCTGTCCACATCCCTGTCCCTGTCCCTGTCCCTGTCCCTGTCCCTGTCCCTGTCCCTTTCTCTATCCCTGTCCTTGTCCCTGTCCCTGTCCGTGTCCCTGTCCCTGTCCCTGTCCACATCCCTGTCCCTGTCCCTGTCCCTGTCTCTGTCCCTGTCCCTGTCCCTGTCCCTGTCCCTGTCCCTGTCCCTGTCCACATCCCTGTCCCTGTCCCTGTCCCTGTCCCTGTCCCTGTCCCTGTCCCTGTCCCTGTCCCATCCCTGTCCCTGTCCCTGTCCCTGTCCCTGTCCCTGTCCCTGTCCCTGTCCCTGTCCCTGTCCACATCCCTGTCCCTGTCCCTGTCCCTGTCCCTGTCCACATCCCTGTCCCTGTCCCTGTCCCTGTCCCTGTCCACATCCCTGTCCCTGTCCCTGTCCCTGTCCACATCCCTGTCCCTGTCCCTGTCCCTTTCTCTGTCCCTGTCCCTGTCCCTTTCCCTGTCCACATCCCTGTCCCTGTCCCTGTCCCTGTCCACATCCCTGTCCCTGTCCCTGTCCCTGTCCCTGTCCCTGTCCCTGTCCCTGTCCACATCCCTGTCCCTGTCCCTGTCCCTGTCCCTGTCCCTGTCCACATCCCTGTCCCTGTCCCTGTCCCTGTCCCTGTCCCTGTCCCTGTCCACATCCCTGTCCCTGTCCCTGTCCCTGTCCACATCCCTGTCCCTGTCCCTGTCCCTGTCCACATCCCTGTCCCTGTCCCTGTCCCTGTCCCTGTCCACATCCCTGTCCCTGTCCCTGTCCCTGTCCCTGTCCCTGTCCCTGTCCCTGTCCACATCCCTGTCCCTGTCCCTGTCCACATCCCTGTCCCTGTCCTGTCCACATCCCTGTCCCTGTCCCTGTCCCTGTCCCTGTCCCTGTCCCTGTCCCTGTCCACATCCCTGTCCCTGTCCCTGTCCCTGTCCCTGTCCCTGTCCCTGTCCCTGTCCACATCCCTGTCCCTGTCCCTGTCCCTGTCCCTGTCCACATCCCTGTCCCTGTCCCTGTCCCTGTCCCTGTCCACATCCCTGTCCCTGTCCCTGTCCACATCCCTGTCCCTGTCCCTGTCCCTGTCCCTGTCCCTGTCCCTGTCCCTGTCCACATCCCTGTCCCTGTCCCTGTCCCTGTCCCTGTCCCTGTCCCTGTCCCTGTCCCTGTCCCTGTCCCTGTCCCTGTCCCTGTCCCTGTCCACATCCCTGTCCCTGTCCCTGTCCCTGTCCCTGTCCACATCCCTGTCCCTGTCCCTGTCCCTGTCCCTGTCCCTGTCCCTGTCCACATCCCTGTCCCTGTCCCTGTCCCTGTCCCTGTCCCTGTCCCTGTCCACATCCCTGTCCCTGTCCCTGTCCCTGTCCCTGTCCCTGTCCCTGTCCCTGTCCACATCCCTGTCCCTGTCCCTGTCCCTGTCCCTGTCCCTGTCCACATCCCTGTCCCTGTCCCTGTCCCTGTCCCTGTCCCATCCCTGTCCCTGTCCCTGTCCCTGTCCCTGTCCCTGTCCCTGTCCACATCCCTGTCCCTGTCCCTGTCCCTGTCCCTGTCCCTGTCCCTGTCCACATCCCTGTCCCTGTCCCTGTCCCTGTCCCACATCCCTGTCCCTGTCCCTGTCCCTGTCCCTGTCCCTGTCCCTGTCCACATCCCTGTCCCTGTCCCTGTCCCTGTCCCTGTCCCTGTCCCTGTCCCTGTCCACATCCCTGTCCCTGTCCCTGTCCCTGTCCCTGTCCACATCCCTGTCCCTGTCCCTGTCCCTGTCCCTGTCCACATCCCTGTCCCTGTCCCTGTCCCAGTCCCTGTCCCTGTCCACATCCCTGTCCCTGTCCCTGTCCCTGTCCCTGTCCACATCCCTGTCCCTGTCCCTGTCCCTGTCCCTGTCCCTGTCCCTGTCCCTGTCCACATCCCTGTCCCTGTCCCTGTCCCTGTCCCTGTCCCATTCCCTGTCCCTGTCCCTGTCCCTGTCCCTGTCCACATCCCTGTCCCTGTCCCTGTCCCTGTCCCTGTCCCTGTCCACATCCCTGTCCCTGTCCCTGTCCCTGTCCCTGTCCCTGTCCCTGTCCACATCCCTGTCCCTGTCCACATTCCTGTCCCTGTCCCTGTCCCTGTCCCTGTCCCTGTCCCTGTCCCTGTCCCTGTCCCTGTCCCTGTCCACATCCCTGTCCCTGTCCCTGTCCCTGTCCCTGTCCACATCCCTGTCCCTGTCCCTGTCCACATCCCTGTCCCTGTCCCTGTCCACATCCCTGTCCCTGTCCCTGTCCCTGTCCCTGTCCCTGTCCACATCCCTGTCCCTGTCCCTGTCCCTGTCCCTGTCCACATCCCTGTCCCTGTCCCTGTCCCTGTCCCTGTCCCTGTCCCTGTCCACATCCCTGTCCCTGTCCCTGTCCCTGTCCCTGTCCACATCCCTGTCCCTGTCCCTGTCCCTGTCCCTGTCCACATCCCTGTCCCTGTCCCTGTCCACATCCCTGTCCCTGTCCCTGTCCCTGATCCTGTCCCTGTCCCTGTCCACATCCCTGTCCCTGTCCCTGTCCCTGTCCCTGTCCACATCCCTGTCCCTGTCCCTGTCCACATCCCTGTCCCTGTCCCTGTCCCTGTCCCTGTCCACATCCCTGTCCCTGTCCCTGTCCCTGTCCCTGTCCCTGTCCCTGTCCCTGTCCCTGTCCACATCCCTGTCCCTGTCCCTGTCCCTGTCCCTGTCCCTGTCCCTGTCCCTGTCCCTGTCCCTGTCCCTGTCCCTGTCCCTGTCCCTGTCCACATCCCTGTCCCTGTCCCTTCCCTCTTCCTGTCCCTGTCCCTGTTCCTGTCCCTGTCCCTGTCCTGGTCCCTGTCCCTGTCCCTGTCCCTGTCCCTGTCCCTGTCCCTGTCCACATCCCTGTCCCTGTCCCTGTCCCTGTCCCTGTCCCTGTCCCTGTCCACATCCCTGTCCCTGTCCCTGTCCCTGTCCCTGTCCCTGTCCACATCCCTGTCCCTGTCCCTCCCTGTCCCTGTCCCTGTCCCTGTCCCTGTCCCTGTCCCTGTCCCTGTCCCTGTCCCTGTCCCTGTCCCTGTCCCTGTCCCTGTCCCTGTCCCTGTCCCTGTCCCTGTCCCTGTCCCTGTCCCTGTCCCTGTCCCTGTCCACATCCCTGTCCCTGTCCCTGTCCCTGTCCCTGTCCCTGTCCACATCCCTGTCCCTGTCCCTGTCCACATCCCTGTCCCTGTCCCTGTCCACATCCCTGTCCCTGTCCCTGTCCCTGTCCCTGTCCCTGTCCCTGTCCCTGTCCACATCCCTGTCCCTGTCCCTGTCCCTGTCCCTGTCCCTGTCCCTGTCCCTGTCCCTGTCCCTGTCCCTGTCCCTGTCCCTGTCCCTGTCCCTGTCCCTGTCCCTGTCCCTGTCCCTGTCCCTGTCCCTGTCCACATCCCTGTCCCTGTCCCTGTCCCTGTCCCTGTCCCTGTCCCTGTCCCTGTCCCTGTCCCTGTCCCTGTCCACATCCCTGTCCCTGTCCCTGTCCCTGTCCCTGTCCCTGTCCCTGTCCCTGTCCACATCCCTGTCCCTGTCCACATCCCTGTCCCTGTCCCTGTCCACATCCCTGTCCCTGTCCCTGTCCACATCCCTGTCCCTGTCCCTGTCCCTGTCCCTGTCCACATCCCTGTCCCTGTCCCTGTCCCTGTCCACATCCCTGTCCCTGTCCCTGTCCCTGTCCCTGTCCACATCCCTGTCCCTGTCCCTGTCCCTGTCCCTGTCCACATCCCTGTCCCTGTCCCTGTCCCTGTCCCTGTCCACATCCCTGTCCCTGTCCCTGTCCCTGTCCCTGTTCCTGTCCCTGTCCCTGTCCACATCCCTGTCCCTGTCCCTGTCCCTGTCCCTGTCCACATCCCTGTCCACATCCCTGTCCCTGTCCCTGTCCCTGTCCCTGTCCCTGTCCCTGTCCCTGTCCACATCCCTGTCCCTGTCCCTGTCCCTGTCCCTGTCCCTGTCCCTGTCCCTGTCCACATCCCTGTCCCTGTCCCTGTCCCTGTCCCTGTCCACATCCCTGTCCCTGTCCCTGTCCACATCCCTGTCCCTGTCCCTGTCCCTGTCCCTGTCCCTGTCCCTTTCCACATCCCTGTCCCTATCCCTGTCCCTGTCCCTGTCCACATCCCTGTCCCTGTCCCTGTCCACATTCCTGTCCCTGTCCCTGTCCCTGTCCCTGTCCACATCCCTGTCCCTGTCAGTGTCCCTGTCCCTGTCCTTGTCCCTGTCCCTGTCCCTGTCCACATCCCTGTCCCTGTCCCTGTCCCTGTCCCTGTCCCTGTCCCTGTCCCTGTCCACATCCCTGTCCCTGTCCCTGTCCCTGTCCCTGTCCCTGTCCCTGTCCCTGTCCCTGTCCCTGTCCCTGTCCCTGTCCCTGTCCCTGTCCACATCCCTGTCCCTGTCCCTGTCCCTGTCCCTGTCCCTGTCCCTGTCCCTGTCCACATCCCTGTCCCTGTCCCTGTCCCTGTCCCTGTCCCTGTCCCTGTCCACATCCCTGTCCCTGTCCCTGTCCCTGTCCCTGTCCCTGTCCCTGTCCACATCCCTGTCCCTGTCCCTGTCCCTGACCCCGTCCCTGTCCACATCCCTGTCCCTGTCCATTACCCTGTCCCTGTCCCTGTCCCTGTCCCTGTCCCTGTCCCTGTCCCTGTCCCTGTCCCTGTCCCTGTCCCTGTCCCTGTCCCTGTCCCTGTCCCTGTCCCTGTCCCTGTCCCTGTCCCTGTCCCTGTCCCTGTCCCTGTCCACATCCCTGTCCCTGTCCCTGTCCCTGTCCCTGTCCCTGTCCACATCCCTGTCCCTGTCCCTGTCCACATCCCTGTCCCTGTCCCTGTCCACATCCCTGTCCCTGTCCCTGTCCCTGTCCCTGTCCCTGTCCCTGTCCACATCCCTGTCCCTGTCCCTGTCCCTGTCCCTGTCCCTGTCCCTGTCCCTGTCCCTGTCCCTGTCCCTGTCCCTGTCCCTGTCCCTGTCCCTGTCCCTGTCCCTGTCCCTGTCCCTGTCCCTGTCCCTGTCCACATCCCTGTCCCTGTCCCTGTCCCTGTCCCTGTCCCTGTCCCTGTCCCTGTCCCTGTCCCTGTCCCTGTCCACATCCCTGTCCCTGTCCCTGTCCCTGTCCCTGTCCCTGTCCCTGTCCCTGTCCACATCCCTGTCCCTGTCCACATCCCTGTCCCTGTCCCTGTCCACATCCCTGTCCCTGTCCCTGTCCACATCCCTGTCCCTGTCCCTGTCCCTGTCCCTGTCCACATCCCTGTCCCTGTCCCTGTCCCTGTCCACATCCCTGTCCCTGTCCCTGTCCCTGTCCCTGTCCACATCCCTGTCCCTGTCCCTGTCCCTGTCCCTGTCCCTGTCCCTGTCCCTGTCCCAGTCCCTGTCCACATCCTTGTCCACATCCCTGTCCCTGTCCCTGTCCCTGTCCCTGTCCCTGTCCCTGTCCCTCTCCCTGTCCACATCCCTGTCCCTGTCCCTGTCCCTGTCCCTGTCCACATCCCTGTCCCAGTCCCTGTCCCTGTCCCTGTCCCTGTCCCTGTCCCTGTCCCTGTCCCTGTCCACATCCCTGTCCCTGTCCCTGTCCCTGTCCCTGTCCCTGTCCCTGTCCCTGTCCACATCCCTGTCCCTGTCCCTGTCCCTGTCCCTGTCCACATCCCTGTCCCTGTCCCTGTCCACATCCCTGTCCCTGTCCCTGTCCCTGTCCCTGTCCCTGTCCCTGTCCACATCCCTGTCCCTGTCCCTGTCCCTGTCCCTGTCCACATCCCTGTCCCTGTCCCTGTCCCATTCCCTGTCCCTGTCCCTGTCCCTGTCCACATCCCTGTCCCTGTCCCTGTCCCTGTCCCTGTCCCTGTCCCTGTCCCTGTCCCTGTCCACATCCCTGTCCCTGTCCCTGTCCCTGTCCCTGTCCCTGTCCCTGTCCCTGTCCACATCCCTGTCCCTGTCCCTGTCCCTGTCCCTGTCCCTGTCCCTGTCCCTGTCCCTGTCCCTGTCCCTGTCCCTGTCCCTGTCCCTGTCCACATCCCTGTCCCTGTCCCTGTCCCTGTCCCTGTCCCTGTCCCTGTCCCTGTCCCAGTCCCTGTCCCTGTCCCTGTCCCTGTCCCTGTCCCTGTCCCTGTCCACATCCCTGTCCCTGTCCCTGTCCCTGTCCCTGTCCCTGTCCCTGTCCACATCCCTGTCCCTGTCCCTGTCCCTGTCCCCGTCCCTGTCCACATCCCTGTCCCTGTCCACTACCCTGTCCCTGTCCCTGTCCCTGTCCCTGTCCCTGTCCCTGTCCCTGTCCCTGTCCCTGTCCCTGTCCCTGTCCCTGTCCCTGTCCCTGTCCCTGTCCCTGTCCCTGTCCCTGTCCCTGTCCCTGTCCCTGTCCCTGTCCCTGTCCACATCCCTGTCCCTGTCCCTGTCCCTGTCCCTGTCCCTGTCCACATCCCTGTCCCTGTCCCTGTCCACATCCCTGTCCCTGTCCCTGTCCACATCCCTGTCCCTGTCCCTGTCCCTGTCCCTGTCCCTGTCCCTGTCCACATCCCTGTCCCTGTCCCTGTCCCTGTCCCTGTCCCTGTCCCTGTCCCTGTCCCTGTCCCTGTCCCTGTCCCTGTCCCTGTCCCTGTCCCTGTCCCTGTCCCTGTCCCTGTCCCTGTCCCTGTCCCTGTCCACATCCCTGTCCCTGTCCCTGTCCCTGTCCCTGTCCCTGTCCCTGTCCCTGTCCCTGTCCCTGTCCCTGTCCACATCCCTGTCCCTGTCCCTGTCCCTGTCCCTGTCCCTGTCCCTGTCCCTGTCCACATCCCTGTCCCTGTCCACATCCTGTCCCTGTCCCTGTCCACATCCCTGTCCCTGTCCCTGTCCACATCCCTGTCCCTGTCCCTGTCCCTGTCCCTGTCCACATCCCTGTCCATGTCCCTGTCCCTGTCCACATCCCTGTCCCTGTCCCTTTCCCTGTCCACATCCCTGTCCCTGTTCCTGTCCCTGTCCCTGTCCACATCCCTGTCCCTGTCCCTGTCCCTGTCCCTGTCCACATCCCTGTCCCTGTCCCTGTCCCTGTCCCTGTCCCTGTCCCTGTCCCTGTCCCTGTCCCTGTCCACATCCCTGTCCCTGTCCCTGTCCCTGTCCCTGTCCACATCCCTGTCCCAGTCCCTGTCCCTGTCCCTGTCCCTGTCCCTGTCCCTGTCCCTGTCCCTGTCCACATCCCTGTCCTTGTTCCTGTCCCTGTCCCTGTCCCTGTCCCTGTCCACATCCCTGTCCCTGTCCCTGTCCCTGTCCCTGTCCACATCCCTGTCCTTGTCCCTGTCCCTGTCCCTGTCCACATCCCTGTCCCTGTCCCTGTGCCTGTCCCTGTCCCTGTCCCTGTCCCTGTCCACATCCCTGTCCCTGTCCCTGTACCTTTCCCTATCCCTGTCCCTGTCCCTATCCACATCCCTGTCCCTGTCCCTGTCCCTGTCCCTGTCCCTGTCCACATCCCTGTCCCTGTCCCTGTCCCTGTCCCTGTCCCTGTCCCTGTCCCTGTCCCTGTCCACATCCCTGTCCCTGTCCCTGTCCCTGTCCCTGTCCACATCCCTGTCCCTGTCCCTGTCCCTGTCCCTGTCCACATCCCTGTCCCTGTCCCTGTCCCTGTCCCTGTCCCTGTCCCTGTCCCTGTACACATCCCTGTCCCTGTCCCTGTCCCTGTCCCTGTCCCTGTCCCTGTCCACATCCCTGTCCCTGTCCCTGTCCCTGTCCCTGTCCCTGTCCCTGTCCCTGTCCCTGTCCCTGTCCCTGTCCACATCCCTGTCCCTGTCCCTGTCCCTGTCCCTGTCCCTGTCCCTGTCCCTGTCCACATCCCTGTCCCTGTCCCTGTCCACATCCCTGTCCCTGTCCCTGTCCACATCCCTGTCCCTGTCCCTGTCCCTGTCCCTGTCCACATCCCTGTCCCTGTCCCTGTCCACATCCCTGTCCCTGTCCCTGTCCACATCCCTGTCCCTGTCCCTGTCCCTGTCCCTGTCCCTGTCCACATCCCTGTCCCTGTCCACTTCCCTGTCCCTGTCCCTGTCCCTGTCCCTGTCCCTGTCCCTGTCCCTGTCCCTGTCCCTGTCCCTGTCCCTGTCCCTGTCCCTGTCCCTGTCCCTGTCCCTGTCCCTGTCCACATCCCTGTCCCTGTCCCTGTCCCTGTCCCTGTCCCTGTCCACATCCCTGTCCCTGTCCCTGTCCACATCCCTGTCCCTGTCCCTGTCCACATCCCTGTCCCTGTCCCTGTCCCTGTCCCTGTCCCTGTCCACATCCCTGTCCCTGTCCCTGTCCCTGTCCCTGTCCCTGTCCCTGTCCCTGTCCCTGTCCCTGTCCCTGTCCCTGTCCCTGTCCCTGTCCCTGTCCCTGTCCCTGTCCCTGTCCCTGTCCCTGTCCCTGTCCACATCCCTGTCCCTGTCCCTGTCCCTGTCCCTGTCCCTGTTCCTGTCCCTGTCCCTGTCCCTGTCCCTGTCCACATCCCTGTCCCTGTCCCTGTCCCTGTCCCTGTCCCTGTCCCTGTCCCTGTCCACATCCCTGTCCCTGTCCACATCCCTGTCCCTGTCCCTGTCCACATCCCTGTCCCTGTCCCTGTCCACATCCCTGTCCCTGTCCCTGTCCCTGTCCCTGTCCACATCCCTGTCCCTGTCCCTGTCCCTGTCCACATCCCTGTCCCTGTCCCTGTCCCTGTCCCTGTCCACATCCCTGTCCCTGTCCCTGTCCCTGTCCCTGTCCACATCCCTGTCCCTGTCCCTGTCCCTGTCCCTGTCCACATCCCTGTCCCTGTCCCTGTCCCTGTCCCTGTCCCTGTCCCTGTCCCTGTCCACATCCCTGTCCCTGTCCCTGTCCCTGTCCCTGTCCCTGTCCCTGTCCCTGTCCCTGTCCCTGTCCCTTTTCCTGTCCCTGTCCCTGTCCCTGTCCCTGTCCACATCCCTGTCCCTGTCCCTGTCCCTGTCCCTGTCCCAGTACCTGTCCACATCCCTGTCCCTGTCCCTGTCCCTGTCCCTGTCCCTGTCCCTGTCCCTGTCCCTGTCCCTGTCCCTGTCCACATCCCTGTCCCTGTCCCTGTCCCTGTCCCTGTCCCTGTCCCTGTCCCTGTCCACATCCCTGTCCCTGTCCCTGTCCCTGTCCACATCCCTGTCCCTGTCCCTGTCCACATCCCTGTCCCTGTCCCTGTCCCTGTCCCTGTCCCTGTCCACATCCCTGTCCCTGTCCCTGTCCCTGTCCCTGTCCCTGTCCCTGTCCCTGTCCCTGTCCACATCCCTGTCCCTGTCCCTGTCCCTGTCCCTGTCCACATCCCTGTCCCTGTCCCTGTCCCTGTCCCTGTCCACATCCCTGTCCCTGTCCCTGTCCCTGTCCCTGTCCCTGTCCCTGTCCACATCCCTGTCCCTGTCCCTGTCCCTGTCCCTGTCCCTGTCCCTGTCCACATCCCTGTCCCTGTCCCTGTCCCTGTCCCTGTCCCTGTCCCTGTCCCTGTCCCTGTCCCTGTCCCTGTCCACATCCCTGTCCCTGTCCCTGTCCCTGTCCCTGTCCCTGTCCCTGTCCCTGTCCACATCCCTGTCCCTGTCCCTGTCCACATCCCTGTCCCTGTCCCTGTCCACATCCCTGTCCCTGTCCCTGTCCCTGTCCCTGTCCCTGTCCCTGTCCCTGTCCCTGTCCCTTTCCCTGTCCCTGTCCCTGTCCCTGTCCCTGTCCCTGTCCCTGTCCACATCCCTGTCCCTGTCCCTGTCCCTGTCCCTGTCCCTGTCCCTGTCCCTGTCCACATCCCTGTCCCTGTCCACATCCCTGTCCCTGTCCCTGTCCCTGTCCACATCCCTGTCCCTGTCCCTGTCCCTGTCCCTGTCCCTGTCCCTGTCCCTGTCCACATCCCTGTCCCTGTCCACATCCCTGTCCCTGTCCCTGTCCACATCCCTGTCCCTGTCCCTGTCCACATCCCTGTCCCTGTCCCTGTCCCTGTCCCTGTCCCTGTCCCTGTCCACATCCCTGTCCCTGTCCCTGTCCCTGTCCCTGTCCACATCCCTGTCCCTGTCCCTGTCCCTGTCCCTGTCCACATCCCTGTCCCTGTCCCTGTCCCTGTCCCTGTCCCTGTCCACATCCCTGTCCCTGTCCCTGTCCCTGTCCCTGTCCCTGTCCCTGTCCTGTCCACATCCCTGTCCCTGTCCCTGTCCCTGTCCCTGTCCACTGTCCCTGTCCCTGTCCCTGTCCCTGTCCCTGTCCACATCCCTGTCCCTGTCCCTGTCCACATCCCTGTCCCTGTCCCTGTCCCTGTCCCTGTCCCTGTCCCTGTCCACATCCCTGTCCCTGTCCCTGTCCCTGTCCCTGTCCCTGTCCCTGTCCCTGTCCCTGTCCCTGTCCACATCCCTGTCCCTGTCCCTGTCCCTGTCCCTGTCCACATCCCTGTCCCTGTCCCTGTCCCTGTCCCTGTCCACATCCCTGTCCACATCCCTGTCCCTGTCCCTGTCCCTGTCCCTGTCCCTGTCCCTGTCCACATCCCTGTCCCTGTCCACTTCCCTGTCCCTGTCCCTGCCCCTGTCCCTGTCCCTGTCCCTGTCCTGTCCTGTCCCTGTCCCTGTCCCTGTCCCTGTCCCTGTCCTGTCCCTGTCCCTGTCCCTGTCCACATCCCTGTCCCTGTCCCTGTCCCTGTCCCTGTCCCTGTCCCTGTCCCTGTCCACATCCCTGTCCCTGTCCCTGTCCACATCCCTGTCCCTGTCCCTGTCCACATCCCTGTCCCTGTCCCTGTCCCTGTCCCTGTCCCTGTCCCTGTCCACATCCCTGTCCCTGTCCCTGTCCACATCCCTGTCCCTGTCCCTGTCCCTGTCCCTGTCCCTGTCCCTGTCCCTGTCCCTGTCCCTGTCCCTGTCCCTGTCCCTGTCCCTGTCCCTGTCCCTGTCCCTGTCCACATCCCTGTCCCTGTCCCTGTCCCTGTCCCTGTCCCTGTCCACATCCCTGTCCCTGTCCCTGTCCCTGTCCCTGTCCCTGTCCCTGTCCCTGTCCACATCCCTGTCCCTGTCCACATCCCTGTCCCTGTCCCTGTCCCTGTCCCTGTCCCTGTCCCTGTCCACATCCCTGTCCCTGTCCACATCCCTGTCCCTGTCCCTGTCCCTGTCCACATCCCTGTCCCTGTCCACATCCCTGTCCCTGTCCCTGTCCCTGTCCCTGTCCCTGTCCACATCCCTGTCCCTGTCCCTGTCCCTGTCCCTGTCCCTGTCCCTGTCCTGTCCCTGTCCACATCCCTGTCCCTGTCCCTGTCCCTGTCCCTGTCCCTGTCCCTGTCCACATCCCTGTCCCTGTCCCTGTCCCTGTCCCTGTCCCTGTCCCTGTCCCTGTCCCTGTCCCTGTCCCTGTCCCTGTCCACATCCCTGTCCCTGTCCCTGTCCCTGTCCCTGTCCCTGTCCCTGTCCCTGTCCACATCCCTGTCCCTGTCCCTGTCCACATCCCTGTCCCTGTCCCTGTCCCTGTCCCTGTCCCTGTCCCTGTCCCTGTCCACATCCCTGTCCCTGTCCCTGTCCCTGTCCACATCCCTGTCCCTGTCCCAGTCCCTGTCCCTGTCCCTGTCCCTGTCCCTGTCCCTGTCCCTGTCCCTGTCCCTGTCCACATCCCTGTCCCTGTCCACATCCCTGTCCCTGTCCCTGTCCCTGTCCACATCCCTGTCCCTGTCCCTGTCCCTGTCCCTGTCCCTGTCCCTGTCCCTGTCCACATCCCTGTCCCTGTCCACATCCCTGTCCCTGTCCCTGTCCACATCCCTGTCCCTGTCCCTGTCCACATCCCTGTCCCTGTCCCTGTCCCTGTCCCTGTCCCTGTCCCTGTCCACATCCCTGTCCCTGTCCCTGTCCCTGTCCCTGTCCACATCCCTGTCCCTGTCCCTGTCCCTGTCCCTGTCCACATCCCTGTCCCTGTCCCTGTCCCTGTCCCTGTCCCTGTCCCTGTCCACATCCCTGTCCCTGTCCCTGTCCCTGTCCCTGTCCCTGTCCCTGTCCCTGTCCCTGTCCCTGTCCCTGTCCCTGTCCCTGTCCCTGTCCCTGTCCACATCCCTGTCCCTGTCCCTGTCCCTGTCCCTGTCCCTGTCCACATCCCTGTCCCTGTCCCTGTCCCTGTCCCTGTCCCTGTCCCTGTCCCTGTCCCTGTCCACATCCCTGTCCCTGTCCCTGTCCACATCCCTGTCCCTGTCCCTGTCCACATCCCTGTCCCTGTCCCTGTCCCTGTCCCTGTCCCTGTCCCTGTCCCTGTCCCTGTCCCTGTCCCATCCCTGTCCCTGTCCCTGTCCCTGTCCCTGTCCCTGTCCCTGTCCACATCCCTGTCCCTGTCCCTGTCCCTGTCCCTGTCCCTGTCCCTGTCCACATCCCTGTCCCTGTCCACATCCCTGTCCCTGTCCCTGTCCCTGTCCACATCCCTGTCCCTGTCCCTGTCCCTGTCCCTTTCCCTGTCCCTGTCCCTGTCCACATCCCTGTCCCTGTCCACATCCCTGTCCCTGTCCCTGTCCACATCCCTGTCCCTGTCCCTGTCCACATCCCTGTCCCTGTCCCTGTCCCTGTCCCTGTCCCTGTCCCTGTCCACATCCCTGTCCCTGTCCCTGTCCCTGTCCCTGTCCACATCCCTGTCCCTGTCCCTGTCCCTGTCCCTGTCCACATCCCTGTCCCTGTCCCTGTCCCTGTCCCTGTCCCTGTCCCTGTCCACATCCCTGTCCCTGTCCCTGTCCCTGTCCCTGTCCCTGTCCCTGTCCCTGTACACATCCCTGTCCCTGTCCCTGTCCATGTCCCTGTCACTGTCCCTGTCCCTGTCCCTGTCCCTGTCCCTGTCCACATCCCTGTCCCTGTCCCTGTCCACATCCCTGTCCCTGTCCCTGTCCCTGTCCCTGTCCCTGTCCCTGTCCACATCCCTGTCCCTGTCCCTGTCCCTGTCCCTGTCCCTGTCCCTGTCCCTGTCCCTGTCCCTGTCCACATCCCTGTCCCTGTCCCTGTCCCTGTCCCTGTCCACATCCCTGTCCCTGTCCCTGTCCCTGTCCCTGTCCACATCCCTGTCCCTGTCCCTGTCCCTGTCCCTGTCCCTGTCCCTGTCCCTGTCCCTGTCCACATCCCTGTCCCTGTCCCTGTCCCTGTCCCTGTCCCTGTCCCTGTCCACATCCCTGTCCCTGTCCACTTACCTGTCCCTGTCCCTGTCCCTGTCCCTGTCCCTGTCCCTGTCCCTGTCCCTGTCCCTGTCCCTGTCCCTGTCCCTGTCCCTGTCCCTGTCCCTGTCCACATCCCTGTCCCTGTCCCTGTCCCTGTCCCTGTCCCTGTCCCTGTCCCTGTCCACATCCCTGTCCCTGTCCCTGTCCACATCCCTGTCCCTGTCCCTGTCCACATCCCTGTCCCTGTCCCTGTCCCTGTCCCTGTCCCTGTCCCTGTCCCTGTCCATGTCCCTGTCCCTGTCCCTGTCCACATCCCTGTCCCTGTCCCTGTCCCTGTCCCTGTCCCTGTCCCTGTCCCTGTCCCTGTCCCTGTCCCTGTCCCTGTCCCTGTCCCTGTCCCTGTCCCTGTCCACATCCCTGTCCCTGTCCCTGTCCCTGTCCCTGTCCCTGTCCACATCCCTGTCCCTGTCCCTGTCCCTGTCCCTGTCCCTGTCCCTGTCCCTGTCCACATCCCTGTCCCTGTCCCTGTCCCTGTCCCTGTCCCTGTCCCTGTCCACATCCCTGTCCCTGTCCACATCCCTGTCCCTGTCCCTGTCCCTGTCCACATCCCTGTCCCTGTCCACATCCCTGTCCCTGTCCCTGTCCCTGTCCCTGTCCCTGTCCACATCCCTGTCCCTGTCCCATCCCTGTCCCTGTCCCTGTCCCTGTCCACATCCCTGTTCCTGTCCCTGTCCCTGTCCCTGTCCACATCCCTGTCCCTGTCCCTGTCCCTGTCCCTGTCCCTGTCCCTGTCCACATCCCTGTCCCTGTCCCTGTCCCTGTCCCTGTCCCTGTCCCTGTCCCTGTCCACATCCCTGTCCCTGTCCCTGTCCCTGTCCCTGTCCCTGTCCCTGTCCCTGTCCCTGTCCCTGTCCCTGTCCCTGTCCCTGTCCCTGTCCCTGTCCCTGTCCCTGTCCACATCCCTGTCCCTGTCCCTGTCCCTGTCCCTGTCCACATCCCTGTCCCTGTCCCTGTCCCTGTCCCTGTCCCTGTCCCTGTCCCTGTCCCTGTCCACATCCCTGTCCCTGTCCCTGTCCCTGTCCCTGTCCCTGTCCCTGTCCCTGTCCCTGTCCCTGTCCCTGTCCCTGTCCCTGTCCCTGTCCCTGTCCACATCCCTGTCCCTGTCCCTGTCCCTGTCCCTGTCCCTGTCCCTGTCCCTGTCCACATCCCTGTCCCTGTCCCTGTCCACATCCCTGTCCCTGTCCCTGTCCACATCCCTGTCCCTGTCCCTGTCCCTGTCCCTGTCCCTGTCCCTGTCCCTGTCCCTGTCCCTGTCCCTGTCCCTGTCCCTGTCCCTGTCCCTGTCCCTGTCCCTGTCCCTGTCCCTGTCCACATCCCTGTCCCTGTCCCTGTCCCTGTCCCTGTCCCTGTCCCTGTCCACATCCCTGTCCCTGTCCACATCCCTGTCCCTGTCCCTGTCCCTGTCCACATCCCTGTCCCTGTCCCTGTCCCTGTCCCTGTCCCTGTCCCTGTCCCTGTCCACATCCCTGTCCCTGTCCATATCCCTGTCCCTGTCCACATCCCTGTCCCTGTCCCTGTCCACATCCCTGTCCCTGTCCCTGTCCCTGTCCCTGTCCCTGTCCCTGTCCACATCCCTGTCCCTGTCCCTGTCCCTGTCCCTGTCCACATCCCTGTCCCTGTCCCTGTCCCTGTCCCTGTCCACATCCCTGTCCCTGTCCCTGTCCCTGTCCCTGTCCCTGTCCACATCCCTGTCCCTGTCCCTGTCCCTGTCCCTGTCCCTGTCCCTGTCCCTGTCCACATCCCTGTCCCTGTCCCTGTCCCTGTCCCTGTCACTGTCCCTGTCCCTGTCCCTGTCCCTGTCCCTGTCCACATCCCTGTCCCTGTCCCTGTCCACATCCCTGTCCCTGTCCCTGTCCCTGTCCCTGTCCCTGTCCCTGTCCACATCCCTGTCCCTGTCCCTGTCCCTGTCCCTGTCCCTGTCCCTGTCCCTGTCCCTGTCCCTGTCCACATCCCTGTCCCTGTCCCTGTCCCTGTCCCTGTCCACATCCCTGTCCCTGTCCCTGTCCCTGTCCCTGTCCACATCCCTGTCCCTGTCCCTGTCCCTGTCCCTGTCCCTGTCCCTGTCCCTGTCCCTGTCCACATCCCTGTCCCTGTCCCTGTCCCTGTCCCTGTCCCTGTCCCTGTCCACATCCCTGTCCCTGTCCCTGTCCCTGTCCCTGTCCCTGTCCCTGTCCCTGTCCCTGTCCCTGTCCCTGTCCCTGTCCCTGTCCCTGTCCCTGTCCCTGTCCCTGTCCCTGTCCCTGTCCCTGTCCACATCCCTGTCCCTGTCCCTGTCCCTGTCCCTGTCCCTGTCCCTGTCCCTGTCCACATCCCTGTCCCTGTCCCTGTCCACATCCCTGTCCCTGTCCCTGTCCACATCCCTGTCCCTGTCCCTGTCCCTGTCCCTGTCCCTGTCCCTGTCCCTGTCCACATCCCTGTCCCTGTCCCTGTCCACATCCCTGTCCCTGTCCCTGTCCCTGTCCCTGTCCCTGTCCCTGTCCCTGTCCCTGTCCCTGTCCCTGTCCCTGTCCCTGTCCCTGTCCCTGTCCCTGTCCACATCCCTGTCCCTGTCCCTGTCCCTGTCCCTGTCCCTGTCCACATCCCTGTCCCTGTCCCTGTCCCTGTCCCTGTCCCTGTCCCTGTCCCTGTCCACATCCCTGTCCCTGTCCACATCCCTGTCCCTGTCCCTGTCCCTGTCCCTGTCCCTGTCCCTGTCCACATCCCTGTCCCTGTCCACATCCCTGTCCCTGTCCCTGTCCCTGTCCACATCCCTGTCCCTGTCCACATCCCTGTCCCTGTCCCTGTCCCTGTCCCTGTCCCTGTCCACATCCCTGTCCCTGTCCACATCCCTGTCCCTGTCCCTGTCCCTGTCCACATCCCTGTCCCTGTCCACATCCCTGTCCCTGTCCACATCCCTGTCCCTGTCCCTGTCCCTGTCCCTGTCCCTGTCCCTGTCCCTGTCCACATCCCTGTCCCTGTCCCTGTCCCTGTCCCTGTCCCTGTCCCTGTCCCTGTCCACATCCCTGTCCCTGTCCCTGTCCCTGTCCCTGTCCCTGTCCCTGTCCCTGTCCCTGTCCCTGTCCCTGTCCCTGTCCCTGTCCCTGTCCCTGTCCCTGTCCCTGTCCACATCCCTGTCCCTGTCCCTGTCCCTGTCCCTGTCCACATCCCTGTCCCTGTCCCTGTCCCTGTCCCTGTCCCTGTCCCTGTCCCTGTCCCTGTCCACATCCCTGTCCCTGTCCCTGTCCCTGTCCCTGTCCCTGTCCCTGTCCCTGTCCCTGTCCCTGTCCCTGTCCCTGTCCCTGTCCCTGTCCCTGTCCACATCCCTGTCCCTGTCCCTGTCCCTGTCCCTGTCCCTGTCCCTGTCCCTGTCCACATCCCTGTCCCTGTCCCTGTCCACATCCCTGTCCCTGTCCCTGTCCACATCCCTGTCCCTGTCCCTGTCCCTGTCCCTGTCCCTGTCCCTGTCCCTGTCCCTGTCCCTGTCCCTGTCCCTGTCCCATCCCTGTCCCTGTCCCTGTCCCTGTCCCTGTCCCTGTCCCTGTCCACATCCCTGTCCCTGTCCCTGTCCCTGTCCCTGTCCCTGTCCCTGTCCACATCCCTGTCCCTGTCCACATCCCTGTCCCTGTCCCTGTCCCTGTCCACATCCCTGTCCCTGTCCCTGTCCCTGTCCCTGTCCCTGTCCCTGTCCCTGTCCACATTCCTGTCCCTGTCCACATCCCTGTCCCTGTCCCTGTCCACATCCCTGTCCCTGTCCCTGTCCACATCCCTGTCCCTGTCCCTGTCCCTGTCCCTGTCCCTGTCCCTGTCCACATCCCTGTCCCTGTCCCTGTCCCTGTCCCTGTCCACATCCCTGTCCCTGTCCCTGTCCCTGTCCCTGTCCACATCCCTGTCCCTGTCCCTGTCCCTGTCCCTGTCCCTGTCCCTGTCCACATCCCTGTCCCTGTCCCTGTCCCTGTCCCTGTCCCTGTCCCTGTCCCTGTCCACATCCCTGTCCCTGTCCCTGTCCCTGTCCCTGTCCCTGTCCCTGTCCCTGTCCCTGTCCCTGTCCCTGTCCACATCCCTGTCCCTGTCCCTGTCCACATCCCTGTCCCTGTCCCTGTCCCTGTCCCTGTCCCTGTCCCTGTCCACATCCCTGTCCCTGTCCCTGTCCCTGTCCCTGTCCCTGTCCCTGTCCCTGTCCCTGTCCCTGTCCACATCCCTGTCCCTGTCCCTGTCCCTGTCCCTGTCCACATCCCTGTCCCCGTCCCTGTCCCTGTCCCTGTCCCTGTCCCTGTCCACATCCCTGTCCCTGTCCCTGTCCCTGTCCCTGTCCAAGTCCCTGTCCCTGTCCCTGTCCACATCCCTGTCCCTGTCCCTGTCCCTGTCCCTGTCCCTGTCCCTGTCCACATCCCTGTCCCTGTCCACTACCCTGTCCCTGTCCCTGTCCCTGTCCCTGTCCCTGTCCCTGTCCCTGTCCCTGTCCCTGTCCCTGTCCCTGTCCCTGTCCCTGTCCCTGTCCCTGTCCACATCCCTGTCCCTGTCCCTGTCCCTGTCCCTGTCCCTGTCCCTGTCCCTGTCCCATCCCTGTCCCTGTCCCTGTCCACATCCCTGTCCCTGTCCCTGTCCACATCCCTGTCCCTGTCCCTGTCCCTGTCCCTGTCCCTGTCCCTGTCCCTGTCCCATCCCTGTCCCAGTCCCTGTCCACATCCCTGTCCCTGTCCCTGTCCCTGTCCCTGTCCCTGTCCCTGTCCCTGTCCCTGTCCCTGTCCCTGTCCCTGTCCCTGTCCCTGTCCCTGTCCCTGTCCACATCCCTGTCCCTGTCCCTGTCCCTGTCCCTGTCCCTGTCCACATCCCTGTCCCTGTCCCTGTCCCTGTCCCTGTCCCTGTCCCTGTCCCTGTCCACATCCCTGTCCCTGTCCACATCCCTGTCCCTGTCCCTGTCCCTGTCCCTGTCCCTGTCCCTGTCCCTATCCCTGTCCCTGTCCACATCACTGTCCCTGTCCCTGTCCCTGTCCACATCCCTGTCCCTTTCCACATCCCTGTCCCTGTCCCTGTCCCTGTCCCTGTCCCTGTCTACATCCCTGTCCCTGTCCACATCACTTTCCCTGTCCCTGTCCCTGTCCACATCCCTGTCCCTGTCCACATCCCTGTCCCTGTCCATCCCTGTCCCTGTCCCTGTCCCTGTCCCTGTCCCTGTCCCTGTCCCTCTCCCTGTCCCTGTCCCTGTCCCTGTCCCTGTCCCTGTCCCTGTCCCTGTCCACATCCCTGTCCCTGTCCCTGTCCCTGTCCCTGTCCCTGTCCCTGTCCCTGTCCCTGTCCCTGTCCCTGTCCCTGTCCCTGTCCCTGTCCCTGTCCCTGTCCCTGTCCACATCCCTGTCCCTGTCCCTGTCCCTGTCCCTGTCCACATCCCTGTCCCTGTCCCTGTCCCTGTCCCTGTCCACATCCCTGTCCCTGTCCCTGTCCACATCCCTGTCCCTGTCCCTGTCCCTGTCCCTGTCCCTGTCCCTGTCCCTGTCCCTGTCCCTGTCCCTGTCCCTGTCCCTGTCCCTGTCCCTGTCCCTGTCCCTGTCCCTGTCCCTGTCCCTGTCCACATCCCTGTCCCTGTCCCTGTCCCTGTCCCTGTCCCTGTCCCTGTCCACATCCCTGTCCCTGTCCCTGTCCCTGTCCCTGTCCCTGTCCCTGTCCCTGTCCCTGTCCCTGTCCCTGTCCACATCCCTGTCCCTGTCCCTGTCCCTGTCCCTGTCCCTGTCCCTGTCCCTGTCCACATCCCTGTCCCTGTCCCTGTCCACATCCCTGTCCCTGTCCCTGTCCACATCCCTGTCCCTGTCCCTGTCCCTGTCCCTGTCCCTGTCCCTGTCCCTGTCCCTGTCCACATCCGTGTCCCTGTCCCTGTCCCTGTCACTGTCCCTGTCCCTGTCCACATCCCTGTCCCTGTCCCTGTCCCTGTCCCTGTCCCTGTCCCTGTCCCTGTCCACATCCCTGTCCCTGTCCACATCCCTGTCCCTGTCCCGGTCCCTGTCCACATCCCTGTCCCTGTCCCTGTCCCTGTCCCTGTCCCTGTCCCTGTCCCTGTCCACATCCCTGTCCCTGTCCACATCCCTGTCCCTGTCCCTGTCCCAGTCCCTGTCCCTGTCCCTGTCCACATCCCTGTCCCTGTCCCTGTCCCTGTCCCTGTCCCTGTCCCTGTCCACATCCCTGTCCCTGTCCCTGTCCCTGTCCCTGTCCACATCCCTGTCCCTGTCCCTGTCCCTGTCCCTGTCCACATCCTGTCCCTGTCCCTGTCCCTGTCCCTGTCCCTGTCCCTGTCCTGTCCCATCCCTGTCCCTGTCCCTGTCCCTGTCCCTGTCCCTGTCCCTGTCCCTGTCCACATCCCTGTCCCTGTCCCTGTCCCTGTCCCTGTCCCTGTCCCTGTCCCTGTCCCTGTCCCTGTCCCTGTCCACATCCCTGTCCCTGTCCCTGTCCACATCCCTGTCCCTGTCCCTGTCCCTGTCCCTGTCCCTGTCCCTGTCCACTTCCCTGTCCCTGTCCCTGTCCCTGTCCCTGTCCCTGTCCCTGTCCCTGTCCCTGTCCCTGTCCACATCCCTGTCCCTGTCCCTGTCCCTGTCCCTGTCCACATCCCTGTCCCTGTCCCTGTCCCTGTCCCTGTCCACATCCCTGTCCCTGTCCCTGTCCCTGTCCCTGTCCACATCCCTGTCCCTGTCCCTGTCCCTGTCCCTGTCCCTGTCCACATCCCTGTCCCTGTCCCTGTCCCTGTCCCTGTCCCTGTCCCTGTCCCTGTCCACATCCCTGTCCCTGTCCACTTCCCTGTCCCTGTCCCTGTCCCTGTCCCTGTCCCTGTCCCTGTCCCTGTCCCTGTCCCTGTCCCTGTCCCTGTCCCTGTCCCTGTCCCTGTCCACATCCCTGTCCCTGTCCCTGTCCCTGTCCCTGTCCCTGTCCCTGTCCCTGTCCACATCCCTGTCCCTGTCCCTGTCCACATCCCTGTCCCTGTCCCTGTCCACATCCCTGTCCCTGTCCCTGTCCCTGTCCCTGTCCCTGTCCCTGTCCACATCCCTGTCCCTGTCCCTGTCCACATCCCTGTCCCTGTCCCTGTCCCTGTCCCTGTCCCTGTCCCTGTCCCTGTCCCTGTCCCTGTCCCTGTCCCTGTCCCTGTCCCTGTCCCTGTCCCTGTCCACATCCCTGTCCCTGTCCCTGTCCCTGTCCCTGTCCCTGTCCACATCCCTGTCCCTGTCCCTGTCCCTGTCCCTGTCCCTGTCCCTGTCCCTGTCCACATCCCTGTCCCTGTCCACATCCCTGTCCCTGTCCCTGTCCCTGTCCCTGTCCCTGTCCACATCCCTGTCCCTGTCCACATCCCTGTCCCTGTCCCTGTCCCTGTCCACATCCCTGTCCCTGTCCACATCCCTGTCCCTGTCCCTGTCCCTGTCCCTGTCCCTGTCCACATCCCTGTCCCTGTCCACATCCCTGTCCCTGTCCCTGTCCCTGTCCACATCCCTGTCCCTGTCCACATCCCTGTCCCTGTCCACATCCCTGTCCCTGTCCCTGTCCCTGTCCCTGTCCCTGTCCCTGTCCCTGTCCACATCCCTGTCCCTGTCCCTGTCCCTGTCCCTGTCCCTGTCCCTGTCCCTGTCCACATCCCTGTCCCTGTCCCTGTCCCTGTCCCTGTCCCTGTCCCTGTCCCTGTCCACTTCCCTGTCCCTGTCCCTGTCCCTGTCCCTGTCCCTGTCCCTGTCCCTGTCCACACCCCTGTCCCTGTCCCTGTCCCTGTCCCTGTCCACATCCCTGTCCCTGTCCCTGTCCCTGTCCCTGTCCACATCCCTGTCCCTGTCCCTGTCCACATCCCTGTCCCTGTCCCTGTCCCTGTCCCTGTCCCTGTCCCTGTCCCTGTCCCTGTCCCTGTCCCTGTCCCTGTCCCTGTCCCTGTCCCTGTCCCTGTCCCTGTCCCTGTCCCTGTCCCTGTCCCTGTCCACATCCCTGTCCCTGTCCCTGTCCCTGTCCCTGTCCCTGTCCCTGTCCACATCCCTGTCCCTGTCCCTGTCCCTGTCCCTGTCCCTGTCCCTGTCCCTGTCCCTGTCCCTGTCCCTGTCCACATCCCTGTCCCTGTCCCTGTCCCTGTCCCTGTCCCTGTCCCTGTCCCTGTCCACATCCCTGTCCCTGTCCCTGTCCACATCCCTGTCCCTGTCCCTGTCCACATCCCTGTCCCTGTCCCTGTCCCTGTCCCTGTCCCTGTCCCTGTCCCTGTCCCTGTCCCTGTCCACATCCCTGTCCCTGTCCCTGTCCCTGTCCCTGTCCCTGTCCCTGTCCACATCCCTGTCCCTGTCCCTGTCCCTGTCCCTGTCCCTGTCCCTGTCCCTGTCCACATCCCTGTCCCTGTCCACATCCCTGTCCCTGTCCCTGTCCCTGTCCACATCCCTGTCCCTGTCCCTGTCCCTGTCCCTGTCCCTGTCCCTGTCCCTGTCCCTGTCCCTGTCCCTGTCCACATCCCTCTCCCTGTCCCTGTCCACATCCCTGTCCCTGTCCCTGTCCACATCCCTGTCCCTGTCCCTGTCCCTGTCCCTGTCCCTGTCCCTGTCCACATCCCTGTCCCTGTCCCTGTCCCTGTCCCTGTCCACATCCCTGTCCCTGTCCCTGTCCCTGTCCCTGTCCACATCCCTGTCACTGTCCCTGTCCCTGTCCCTGTCCCTGTCCCTGTCCACATCCCTGTCCCTGTCCCTGTCCCTGTCCCTGTCCCTGTCCCTGTCCCTGTCCACATCCCTGTCCCTGTCCCTGTCCCTGTCACTGTCCCTGTCGCTGTCCCTGTCCACATCCCTGTCCCTGTCCCTGTCCCTGTCCCTGTCCCTGTCCCTGTCCCTGTCCCTGTCCCTGTCCACATCCCTGTCCCTGTCCCTGTCCCTGTCCCTGTCCACATCCCTGTCCCTGTCCCTGTCCCTGTCCCTGTCCCTGTCCCTGTCCCTGTCCCTGTCCCTGTCCACATCCCTGTCCCTGTCCCTGTCCCTGTCCCTGTCCCTGTCCCTGTCCACATCCCTGTCACTGTCCCTGTCCCTGTCCCTGTCCCTG
The DNA here is from genome assembly GCF_017639515.1 of Carcharodon carcharias. Classification (NCBI taxonomy): domain Eukaryota; kingdom Metazoa; phylum Chordata; class Chondrichthyes; order Lamniformes; family Lamnidae; genus Carcharodon; species Carcharodon carcharias. The sequence continues at coordinate 184,293 of NW_024470619.1, forward strand.
TCCCTGTACACATCCCTGTCCCTGTCCCTGTCCCTGTCCCTGTCCCTGTCCCTGTCCCTGTCCCTGTCCCTGTCCACATCCCTGTCCCTGTCCCTGTCCACATCCCTGTCCCTGTCCCTGTCCCTGTCCCTGTCCCTGTCCCTGTCCACATCCCTGTCCCTGTCCCTGTCCCTGTCCCTGTCCCTGTCCCTGTCCCTGTCCCTGTCCCTGTCCACATCCCTGTCCCTGTCCCTGTCCCTGTCCCTGTCCACATCCCTGTCCCTGTCCCTGTCCCTGTCCCTGTCCCTGTCCCTGTCCACATCCCTGTCCCTGTCCCTGTCCCTGTCCCTGTCCCTGTCCCTGTCCCTGTCCCTGTCCCTGTCCCTGTCCCTGTCCCTGTCCCTGTCCCTGTCCCTGTCCCTGTCCCTGTCCCTGTCCCTGTCCCTGTCCCTGTCCCTGTCCACATCCCTGTCCCTGTCCCTGTCCCTGTCCCTGTCCCTGTCCCTGTCCCTGTCCACATCCCTGTCCCTGTCCCTGTCCACATCCCTGTCCCTGTCCCTGTCCACATCCCTGTCCCTGTCCCTGTCCCTGTCCCTGTCCCTGTCCCTGTCCCTGTCCACATCCCTGTCCCTGTCCCTGTCCACATCCCTGTCCCTGTCCCTGTCCCTGTCCCTGTCCCTGTCCCTGTCCCTGTCCCTGTCCCTGTCCCTGTCCACATCCCTGTCACTGTCCCTGTCCACATCCCTGTCCCTGTCCCTGTCCCTGTCCCTGTCCCTGTGCCTGTCCCTGTCCCTGTCCCTGTCCCTGTCCACATCCCTGTCCCTGTCCCTGTCCCTGTCCCTGTCCACATCCCTGTCCCTGTCCCTGTCCCTGTCCCTGTCCACATCCCTGTCCCTGTCCCTGTCCCTGTCCCTGTCCACATCCCTGTCCCTGTCCCTGTCCCTGTCCACATCCCTGTCCCTGTCCCTGTCCCTGTCTCTGTCCCTGTCCCTGACCCATTCCCTGTCGACATCCCTGTCCCTGTCGCTGTCCCTGTCCCTGTCCACATCCCTGTCCCTGTCCCTGTTCCTGTCCCTGTCCCTGTCCCTGTCCCTGTCCACATCCCTGTCCCTGTCCCTGTCCCTGTCCCTCTCCCTGTCCACATCCCTGTCCCTGTCCCTGTCCCTGTCCCTGTTCCTGTCCCTGTCCACATCCCTGTCCCTGTCCCTGTCCCTGTCCACATCAGAGTCCCTGTCCCTGTCCCTGTCCCTGTCCACATCCCTGTCCCTGTCCCTGTCCCTGTCCCTGTCCACATCGCTGTCCCTGTCCCTGTCCACATCCCTGACCCTGTCCCTGTCCACATCCCTGTCCCTGTCCCTGTCCACATCCCTGTCCCTGTCCCTGTCCCTGTCCCTGTCCCTGTCCCTGTCCACATCCCTGTCCCTGTCCCTGTCCCTGTCCCTGTCTCTGTCCCTGTCCCTGTCCACATCCCTGTCCCTGTCCCTGTCCCTGTCCCTGTCCACATCCCTGTCCCTATCCCTTTCCCTGTCCCTGTCCACATCCCTGTCCCTGTACCTGTCCACATCCCTGTCCCTATCCCTTTCCCTGTCCCTGTCCACATCCCTGTCCCTGTCCCTTCCCTGTCCCTGTCCCTGTCCCTCTCCCAGTCCACATCCCTGTCCCTGTCCCTGTCCCTGTCCCTGTCCCTGTCCCTGTCAACTTCCCTGTCCCTCTCCCTGTCCCTGTCCCTGTCCCTGTCCACATCCCTGTCCCTGTCCCTGTCCCTGTCCCTGTCCACATCCCTGTCCCTGTCCCTGTCCCTGTCCCTGTCCCTGTCGCTGTCCACATCCCTGTCCCTGTCCCTGTCCCTGTCCCTGTCCCCGTCCCTGTCCACATCCCTGGCCCTGTCCACTTCCCTGTCCCTGTCCCTGTCCCTGTCCCTGTCCACATCCCTGTCCCTGTCCCTGTCCACATCCCTGTCCCTGTCCCTGTCCACATCCCTGTCCCTGTCCCTGTCCCTGTCCCGGTCCCTGTCCACAACCCTTTCCCTGTCCCTGTCCCTGTCCCTGTCCACATCCCTGTCCGTGTCCCTGTCCCTGTCCCTGTCCTTGTCCCTGTCCCTGTCCCCGTCCCTGTCCCTGTCCCTGTCCCTGTCCCTGTCCCTGTCCCTGTCCACATCCCTGTCCCTGTCCCTGTCCCTGTCCACATCCCTGTCCATGTCCCTGTCCCTGTCCCTGTCCCTGTCCCTGTCCACATCCCTGTCCCTGTCCCTGTCCCTGTCCCTGTCTCTGTCCCTGTCCCTGTCCACATCCCTGTCCCTGTCCCTGTCCCTGTCCCTGTCCACATCCCTGTCCCTATCCCTGTACCTGTCCCTGTCCACATCCCTGTCCCTGTCCCTGTCCACATCCCTGTTCCTGTCCCTGTCCCTGTCCCTGTCCCTGTCCCTGTCCACATCCCTGTCCCTGTCCCTGTCCCTGTCCCTGTCCCTGTCTCTGTCCCTGTCCCTGTCCTTGTCCCTGTCCCTGTCTCTGTCCCAGTCCCTCTCCCTGTCCCTGTCCCTGTCCCTGTCCCTGTCCCTGTACACATCCCTGTCCCTGTCCATGTCCCTGTCCCTGTCCCTTTTCCTGTCCCTGTCCCTGTCCCTGTCCCTGTCCACATCCCTGTCCCTTTCAATGTCCCTGTCCCTGTCCCTGTCCCTGTCCACATCCCTGTCCCTGTCCACATCCCAGTCCCTGTCCCTGTCCACATCCCTTTTCCTGTCCACATCCCTGTCCCTGTCCCTGTCCCTGTCCCTGTCCACAACCCTGTCCCTGTCTCTGTCCCTGTCCACATCCCTCTCCCTGTCCCTGTCCTTGTGCCTGTCCACATCCCTGTCTCTGTCCCTGTCCCTGTCCCTGTCCACAACCCTGTCCCTGTCCCTGTCCCTGTCCCTGTCCACATCCCTGTCCCTGTCCCTGTCCCTGTCCCTGTCCCTGTCCCTGTCCCTGTCCCTGTCCACATCCCTGTCCCTGTCCCTGTCCCTGTCCCTGTCCACATCCCTGTCCACATCCCTGTCCCAGTCGCTGTCCCTCTCCCTGTCCCTGTCCCTGTCCCTGTCCACATCCCTGTCCCTGTCCCTGTCCCTGTCCCTGTCCCTGTCCCTGTCCACATCCCTGTCCCTGTCCCTGTCCCTGTCCCTGTCCACATCCCTGTCCCTGTCCCTGTCCCTGTCCCTGTCCACATCCCTGTCCCTGTCCCTGTCCCTGTCCCTGTCCCTGTCCCTGTCCCTGTCCCATCCCTGTCCTGTCCCTGTCCCTGTCCCTGTCCACATCCCTGTCCCTGTCCCTGTCCCATCCCTGTCCCTGTCCCTGTCCCTGTCCCTGTCCCTGTCCACATCCCTGTCCCTGTCCCTGTCCCTGTCCCTGTCCCTGTCCCTGTCCCTGTCCCTGTCCACATCCCTGTCCCTGTCCCTGTGCCTGTCCCTGTCCACATCCCTGTCGCCTTCCCTGTCCCTGTCCCTGTCCACATCACTGTCCCTGTCCCTGTCCCTGTCCCTGTCCCTGTCCCTGTCCCTGTCCACATCCCTGTCCCTGTCCCTGTCCCTGTCCCTGTCCCCGTCCCTGTCCACATCCCTGTCCCTGTCCACTTCCCTGTCACAGTCCCTGTCCCTGTCCCTGTCCCTGTCCCTGTCCCTGTCCACATCCCTGTCTCTGTCCCTGTCCCTGTCCCTCTCCCTGTCCCTGTCCCTGTCCACATCCCTGTCCCTGTCCCTGTCCACATCCCTGTCCCTGTCCCTGTCCACATCCCTGTCTCTTTCCCTGTCCCTGTCCCTGTCCCTGTCCCTGTCCCTGTCCCTCTCCCTGTAACAATCCCTGTCCCTGTCCATGTCCCTGTCCCTGTCCCTGTCCCTGTCCACATCCCTGTCCCTTTCCCTGTCCCTGTCCCTGTCCCTGTCCCTGTCCCTGTCCACATCCCTGTCCCTGTCCACATCCCTGTCCCGCTCCCTGTCCCTGTCCACATCCCTGTCCCTTTCCCTGTCCCTTTCCCTGTCCCTGTCCCTGTCCCTGTCCACATCCCTGTCCCTGTCCACATCCCTGTCCCTGTCCCTGTCCACATCCCTCTCCCTGTCCCTGTCCACATCCCTGTCCCGGTCCCTGTCCCTGTCCCTGTACCTGTCCCTGTCCACAACCCTGTCCCGGTCCCTGTCCCTGTCCCTGTCCACAACCCTGTCCCTGTCCCTGTCCCAGTCCCTGTCCACATCCCTGTCCCTGTCCCTGTCCCTGTCCCTGTCCCTGTCCCTGTCCACATCCCTGTCCCAGTCCCTGTCCCTGTCCCTGTCCCTGTCCCTGTCCACATCCCTGTCCCTGTCCCTGTCCCTGTCCCTGTCCCTGTCCACTTCCCTGTCCCTATCCCTGTCCCTGTCCCTCTCCACATCCCTGTCCCTGTCCCTGTCCACATCCCTGTCCCTGTCTCTGTCCCTGTCCCTGTCCCTCTCCCTGTCCACATCCCTGTCCCTGTCCCTTCCCTGTCCCCGTCCCTGTTCCTGTCCCTGTCCCTGTCCCTGTCCACATCCCTGTCCCTGTCACTGTCCCTGTCCCTGTCCACATCCCGGTCCCCTTCCCTGTCCCTGTCCCTGTCCACATCCCTGTCCCTGTCCCTGTCCCTGTCCCTGTCCCTGTCCCTGTCACTGTCCCTGTCCACATCCCTGTCCCTGTCCCTGTCCCTGTCCCTGTCCCCGTCCCTGTCCACATCCCTGTCCCTGTCCACTTCCCTGTCCCTGTCCCTGCCCCTGTCCCTGTCCCTGTCCATGTCCCTGTCTCTGTCCCTGTCCCTGTCCCTGTCCCTGTCCCTGTCCCTGTCCCTGTCCCTGTCCCTGTCCACATCCCTTTCTCTGTCCCTGTCCCTGTCCCTCTCCCTGTCCCTGTCCCTGTCCACATCCCTGTCCCTGTCCCTGTCCACATCCCTGTCCCTGTCCCTTTCCACATCCCTTTCCCTGTCCCTGTCCCTGTCCCTGTCCCTGTCCCTGTCCCTGTCCACATCCCTGTCCCTGTCCCTGTCCACATCCCTGCCCCTGTCCCTGTCCCTGTCCTGTCCCTGTCCCTGTCTCTGTCACTGTCCCTGTCACTGTCCCTGTCCCTGTCCCTGTCCCTGTCCCTGTACACATCCCTGTCCCTGTCCATGTCCCTGTCCCTGTCCCCTGTCCACATCCCTGTCCCTTTCCCTGTCCCTGTCCCTGTCCCTGTCCCTGTGCCTGTCCACATCCCTGTCCCTGTCCACATCCCTGTCCCTGTCCCTGTCCCTGTCCTGTCCTGTCCCTGTCCACATCCCTGTCCCTGTCCACATCCCTGTCCCTGTCCCTGTCCTGTCCACATCCCTGTCCCTGTCCACATCCCTGTCCCTGTCCCTGTCCCTGTCCCTGTCCCTGTCCACATCCCTGTCCCTGTCCCTGTCCCTGCCCCTGTCCCTGTCCACATCCCCCTTCCTGTCCCATTCCCTGTCCCTGTCCACATCCCTGTCCCTGTCCCTGTCCCTGTCCCTGTCCCTGTCCCTGTCCACATCCCAGTCCCTGTCCCTGTCCCTGTCCCTGTCCCTGTCCCTGTCCCTGTCCACATCCCTGTCCCTGTCCCTGTCCCTGTCCCTGTCCCTGTCCCTGTCCCTGTCCACATCCCTGTCCCTGTCCCTGTCCCTGTCCCTGTCCCTGTCCCTGTCCCTGTCCACATCCCTGTCCCTGTCCCTGTCCCTGTCCCTGTCCACATCCCTGTCCCTGTCCCTGTCCCTGTCCCTGTCCACATCCCTGTCCCTGTCCCTGTCCACATCCCTGTCCCTGTCCCTGTCCCTGTCCCTGTCCCTGTCCCTGTCCCTGTCCCTGTCCCTGTCCCTGTCCCTGTCCCTTCCCTGTCCCTGTCCCTGTCCCTGTCCCTGTCCCTGTCCCTGTCCCTGTCCCTGTCCCTGTCCACATCCCTGTCCCTGTCCCTGTCCCTGTCCCTGTCCCCGTCCCTGTCCACATCCCTGTCCCTGTCCACTTCCCTGTCACTGTCCCTGTCCCTGTCCCTGTCCCTGTCCCTGTCCCTGTCCACATCCCTGTCTCTGTCCCTGTCCCTGTCCCTCTCCCTGTCCCTGTCCCTGTCCACATCCCTGTCCCTGTTCCTGTCCACATCCCTGTCCCTGTCCCTGTCCCTGTCCCTGTCTCTGTCCCTGTCCCTGTCCACATCCCTGTCCCTGTCCCTGTCCCTGTCCCTGTCCACATCCCTGTCCCTATCCCTGTACCTGTCCCTGTCCACATCCCTGTCCCTGTCCCTGTCCACATCCCTGTTCCTGTCCCTGTCCCTGTCCCTGTCCCTGTCCCTGTCCACATCCCTGTCCCTGTCCCTGTCCCTGTCCCTGTCCCTGTCTCTGTCCCTGTCCCTGTCCTTGTCCCTGTCCCTGTCTCTGTCCCTGTCCCTGTCCCTGTCCCTGTCCCTGTCCCTGTCCCTGTACACATCCCTGTCCCTGTCCATGTCCCTGTCCCTGTCCCTTTTCCTGTCCCTGTCCCTGTCCCTGTCCCTGTCCACATCCCTGTCCCTTTCAATGTCCCTGTCCCTGTCCCTGTCCCTGTCCACATCCCTGTCCCTGTCCACATCCCAGTCCCTGTCCCTGTCCACATCCCTCTCCCTGTCCCTGTCCACATCCCTGTCCCTGTCCCTGTCCCTGTCCCTGTCCACAACCCTGTCCCTGTCTCTGTCCCTGTCCACATCCCTGTCCCTGTCCCTGTCCTTGTGCCTGTCCACATCCCTGTCTCTGTCCCTGTCCCTGTCCCTGTCCACAACCCTGTCCCTGTGCCTGTCCCTGTCCCTGTCCACATCCCTGTCCCTGTCCCTGTCCCTGTCTCTGTCCCTGTCCCTGTCCCTGTCCCTGTCCACATCCCTGTCCCTGTCCCTGTCCCTGTCCCTGTCCACATCCCAGTCCACATCCCTGTCCCAGTCCCTGTCCCTCTCCCTGTCCCTGTCCCTGTCCCTGTCCACATCCCTGTCCCTGTCCCTGTCCCTGTCCCTGTCCCTGTCCCTGTCCACATCCCTGTCCCTGTCCCTGTCCCTGTCCCTGTCCACATCCCTGTCCCTATACCTGTCCCTGTCCCTGTCCACATCCCTGTCCCAGTCCCTGTCCCTCTCCCTGTCCCTGTCCCTGTCCCTGTCCACATCCCTTTCCCTGTCCCTGTCCCTGTCCCTGTCCACATCCCTGTCCCTGTCCCTGTCCACATCCCTGTCCCTGTCCCTGTCCCTGTCCCTCTCCCTGCCCACATCCCTGTCCCTGTCCCTTCCCTGCCCCTGTCCCTGTCCCTGTCCCTGTCCCTGTCCACATCCCTGTCCCTGTCCCTGTGCCTGTCCCTGTCCACATCCCTGTCGCCTTCCCTGTCCCTGTCCCTGTCCACATCACTGTCCCTGTCCCTGTCCCTGTCCCTGTCCCTGTCCCTGTCCCTGTCCACATCCCTGTCCCTGTCCCTGTCCCTCTCCCTGTCCCAGTCCCTGTCCACATCCCTGTCCCTGTCCACTTCCCTGTCACAGTCCCTGTCCCTGTCCCTGTCCCTGTCCCTGTCCCTGTCCACATCCCTGTCTCTGTCCCTGTCCCTGTCCCTCTCCCTGTCCCTGTCCCTGTCCACATCCCTGTCCCTGTCCCTGTCCACATCCCTGTCCCTGTCCCTGTCCACATCCCTGTCTCTTTCCCTGTCCCTGTCCCTGTCCCTGTCCCTGTCCCTCTCCCTGTAACAATCCCTGTCCCTGTCCATGTCCCTGTCCCTGTCCCTGTCCCTGTCCACATCCCTGTCCCTTTCCCTGTCCCTGTCCCTCTCCCTGACCCTGTCCCTGTCCACATCCCTGTACCTGTCCACATCCCTGTCCCGCTCCCTGTCCCTGTCCACATCCCTGTCCCTTTCCCTGTCCCTTTCCCTGTCCCTGTCCCTTTCCTTGTCCACATCCCTGTCCCTGTCCACATCCCTGTCCCTGTCCCTGTTCCTCTCCCTGTCCCTGTCCTTATCCCTGTCCCGGTCCCTGTCCCTGTCCTGTACCTGTCCCTGTCCACAACCCTGTCCCGGTCCCTGTCCCTGTCCCTGCCCACAGCCCTGTCCCTGTCCCTGTCCACTCCCTGTTCCACATCCCTGTCCCTGTCCTGTCCCTGTCCCTGTCCATGTCCCTGTCCCACATCCCTGTCCAGTCCCTGTCCCTGTCCCTGTCCCTGTCCCTGTCCACATCCCTGTCCCTGTCCCTGTCCCTGTCCCTGTCCCTGTCCACTTCCCTGTCCCTATCCCTGTCCCTGTCCCTCTCCACATCCCTGTCCCTGTCCCTGTCCACATCCCTGTCCCTGTCTCTGTCCCTGTCCCTGTCCCTCTCCCTGTCCACATCCCTGTCCCTGTCCCTTCCCTGTCCCCGTCCCTGTTCCTGTCCCTGTCCCTGTCCCTGTCCACATCCCTGTCCCTGTCACTGTCCCTGTCCCTGTCCACATCCCTGTCCCTGTCCCTGTCCCTGTCCCTGTCCACATCCCTGTCCCTGTCCCTGTCCCTGTCCCTGTCCCTGTCCCTGTCACTGTCCCTGTCCACATCCCTGTCCCTGTCCCTGTCCCTGTCCCTGTCCCCGTCCCTGTCCACATCCCTGTCCCTGTCCACTTCCCTGTCCCTGTCCCTGCCCCTGTCCCTGTCCCTGTCCCTGTCCCTGTCCCTGTCCCTGTCCCTGTCCCTGTCCCTGTCCCTGTCCCTGTCCACATCCCTTTCTCTGTCCCTGTCCCTGTCCCTCTCCCTGTCCCTGTCCCTGTCCACATCCCTGTCCCTGTCCCTGTCCACATCCCTGTCCCTGTCCCTTTCCACATCCCTTTCCCTGTCCCTGTCCCTGTCCCTGTCCCTGTCCCTGTCCCTGTCCACATCCCTGTCCCTGTCCCTGTCCACATCCCTGCCCCTGTCCCTGTCCCTGTCCCTGTCCCTGTCCCTGTCTCTGTCACTGTCCCTGTCCCTGTCCCTGTCCCTGTCCCTGTCCCTGTCCCTGTACACATCCCTGTCCCTGTCCATGTCCCTGTCCCTGTCCCTGTCCACATCCCTGTCCCTTTCCCTGTCCCTGTCCCTGTCCCTGTCCCTGTGCCTGTCCACATCCCTGTCCCTGTCCACATCCCTGTCCCTGTCCCTGTCCCTGTCCCTGTCCCTGTCCCTGTCCACATCCCTGTCCTGTCCACATCCCTGTCCCTGTCCCTGTCCCTGTCCACATCCCTGTCCCTGTCCACATCCCTGTCCCTGTCCCAGTCCCTGTCCCTGTCCCTGTCCATGTCCCTGTCCACATCCCTGTCCCTGTCCCTGTCCCTGTCCACATCCCTGTCCCTGTCCACATTCCTGTCCCTGTCCCTTTCCCTGTCTCTTTCCCTGTCCCTGTCCCTGTCCCTGTCCCTGTCCACATTCCCTGTCCCAGTCCCTGTCCCTGTCCTGTCCTGTCCCTGTCCCTGTCCACATCCCTTCCCTGTCCCTGTCCCTGTCCCTGTCCCTGATTCTGTCCCTGTCCCCATCCCTGTCCCAGTCCCTGTCCCTGTCCCCTGTCCCCTGTCCCTGTCCCTGTCCACATCCCTGTCCCTGTCCCCCCTGTCCCTGTCTCCCTGTCCACATCCTGTCCCTTCCCTGTCCCTGTCCCTGTCCACATCCCTGTCCCTGTCCCTGTCCAAATCCCTGTCCCTGTCCTGTCCCTGTCCCCTGTCCAATCCCTGTCCCTGTCCACTGTCCCTGTCACTTCCCTGTGCCTGTCCCTGGTCCCTGTCCCTGTCCCTGTCCCCCTGTCCCCTGTCCCTGTCCCTGTCCACATCCCTGTCCCTGTCCCTGTCCCTGTCCCTGTCCCCGTCCCTGTCCAATCCCTGTCCCTGTCCCTGTCCTGTCCCTGTCCCTGTCCCTGTCCCTGTCCCTGTCCCTGTCCCTGTCCACATCCCTGTCCCTGTCCCTGTCCCTGTCCCTGTCCCTGTCCCTGTCCCTGTCCACATCCCTGTCCCTGTCCCTGTCCACATCCCTGTCCCTGTCCCTGTCCCTGTCTCTGTCTGTGTCCCTGTCCCTGTCCCTCTCCCTGTCCCTGTCCCTGTCCACATCCCTGTCCCTCTCCCTGTCCATGTCCCTGTCCCTGTCCTGTCCCAGTCCCTGTCCCTGTCCACATCCCTGTCCCTGTCCCTGTCCCTGTCCCTGTCCCTGTCCCTGTCCCTGTCCCTGTCCCTGTCCACATCCCTGTCCCTGTCCACATCCCTGTCCCTGTCCCTGTCCCGGTCCCTGTCCCTGTCCCTGTCCCTGTCCCTGTCCACATCCCTGTCCCTGTCCACATCCCTGTCCCTGTCCCTGTCCCTGTCCACATCCCTGTCCCTGTCCCTGTCCCTGTCCCTGTCCCTGTCCCTGTCGCTGTCCACATCCCTGTCCCTGTCCACATCCCTGTCCCTGTCCCTGTCCACATCCCTCTCCCTGTCCCTGTCCACATCCCTGTCCCGGTCCCTGTCCCTGTCCCTGTCCCTGTCCCTGTCCACAACCCTGTCCCTGTCCCTGTCCCTGTCCACAACCCTGTCCCTGTCCCTGTCCCAGTCCCTGTCCACATACCTGTCCCTGTCCCTGTCCCTGTCCCTGTCCCTGTCCCTGTCCACATCCCTGTCCCAGTCCCTGTCCCTGTCCCTGTACCTGTCCCTGTCCCTGTCACTGTCCCTGTCCCTGTCCCTGTCCCTGTCCCTGTCCCTGTCCACATCCCTGTCTCTGTCCCTGTCCCTGTCCCTCTCCCTGTCCCTGTCCCTGTCCACATCCCTGTCCCAGTCCCTGTCCACATCCCTGTCCCTGTCCCTGTCCACATCCCTGTCTCTGTCCCTGTCCCTGTCCCTGTCCCTGTCCCTGTCCCTGTCCCTGTAACAATCCCTGTCCCTGTCCATGTCCCTGTCCCTGTCCCTGTCCCTGTCCACATCCCTGTCCCTTTCCCTGTCCCTGTCCCTGTCCCTGTCCCTGTCCCTGTCCACATCCCTGTCCCTGTCCACATCCCTGTCCCTGTCCCTGTCCCTGTCCACATCCCTGTCCCTTTCCCTGTCCCTTTCCCTGTCCCTGTCCCTGTCCCTGTCCACATCCCTGTCCCTGTCCACATCCCTGTCCCTGTCCCTGTCCACATCCCTCTCCCTGTCCCTGTCCACATCCCTGTCCCGGTCCCTGTCCCTGTCCCTGTCCCTGTCCCTGTCCACAACCCTGTCCCTGTCCCTGTCCCTGTCCCTGTCCACAACCCTGTCCCTGTCCCTGTCCCAGTCCCTGTCCACATCCCTGTCCCTGTCCCTGTCCCTGTCCCTGTCCCTGTCCCTGTCCACATCCCTGTCCCAGTCCCTGTCCCTGTCCCTGTCCCTGTCCCTGTCCCTGTCCACATCCCTGTCCCTGTCCCTGTCCCTGTCCCTGTCCACTTCCCTGTCCCTATCCCTGTCCCTGTCCCTCTCCACATCCCTGTCCCTGTCCCTGTCCACATCCCTGTCCCTGTCCCTGTCCCTGTCCCTGTCCCTGTCCACATCCCTGTCCCTGTCCCTTCCCTGTCCCCGTGCCTGTTCCTGTCCCTGTCCCTGTCCCTGTCCACATCGCTGTCCCTGTCCCTGTCCCTGTCCCTGTCCACATCCCTGTCCCTGTCCCTGTCCCTGTCCCTGTCCACATCCCTCTCCCTGTCCCTGTCCCTGTCCCTGTCCCTGTCCCTGTCACTGTCCCTGTCCACATCCCTGTCCCTGTCCCTGTCCCTGTCCCTGTCCCCGTCCCTGTCCACATCCCTGTCCCTGTCCACTTCCCTGTCCCTGTCCCTGTCCCTGTCCCTGTCCCTGTCCCTGTCTCTTTCCCTGTCCCTGTCCCTGTCCCTGTCCCTGTCCCTGTCCCTGTCCCTGTCCCTGTCCCTGTCCACATCCCTGTCCCCGTCCCTGTCCCTCTCCCTGTCCCTGTCCCTGTCCACATCCCTGTCCCTGTCCCTGTCCACATCCCTGTCCCTGTCCCTGTCCACATCCCTGTCCCTGTCCCTGTCCCTGTCCCTGTCCCTGTCCACATCCCTGTCCCTGTCCCAGTCCACATCCCTGCCCCTGTCCCTGTCCCTGACCCTGTCCCTGTCCCTGTCTCTGTCCCTGTCCCTGTCCCTGTCCCTGTCCCTGTCCCTGTCCCTGTCCCTGTACACATCCCTGTCCCTGTCCATGTCCCTGTCCCTGTCCCTGTCCACATCCCTGTCCCTTTCCCTGTCCCTCTCCCTGTCCCTGTCCCTGTGCCTGTCCACATCCCTGTCCCTGTCCACATCCCTGTCCCTGTCCCTGTCCCTGTCCCTGTCCCTGTCCCTGTCCACATCCCTGTCCCTGTCCACATCCCTGTCCCTGTCCCTGTCCCTGTCCACATCCCTGTCCCTGTCCACATCCCTGTCCCTGTCCCTGTCCCTGTCCCTGTCCCTGTCCACATCCCTGTCCCTGTCCACATCCCTGTCCCTGTCCCTGTTCCTGTCCACATCCCTGTCCCTGTCCACATCCCTGTCCCTGTCCACATCCCTGTCCCTGTCCCTGTCCCTGTCCCTGTCCCTGTCCCTGTCCACATCCCTGTCCCAGTCCCTGTCCCTGTCCCTGTCCCTGTCCCTGTCCCTGTCCACATCCCTTTCCCTGTCCCTGTCCCTGTCCCTGTCCCTGTCCCTGTCCACATCCCTGTCCCAGTCCCTGTCCCTGTCCCTGTCCCTGTCCCTGTCCCTGTCCACATCCCTGTCCCTGTCCCTGTCCCTGTCCCTGTCCACATCCCTGCCCCTATCCCTGTCCCTGTCCCTGTCCTCATCCCTGTCCCTGTCCCTGTCCACATCCCTGTCCCTGTCCCTGTCCCTGTCCCTGTCCCTGTCCCTGTCCCTGTCACTGTCCCTGTCCCTTCCTTGTCCCTGTCCCTGTCCCTGTCCCTTTCCCTCTCCCTGTCCCTGTCCCTGTCCCTGTCCACATCCCTGTCCCTGTCCCTGTCCCTGTCCCTGTCCCCGTCCCTCTCCACATCCCTGTCCCTGTCCACTTCCCTGTCACTGTCCCTGTCCCTGTCCCTGTCCCTGTCCCTGTCCCTGTCCACATCCCTGTCTCTGTCCCTGTCCCTGTCCCTCTCCCTGTCCCTGTCCCTGTCCACATCCCTGTCCCTGTCCCTGTCCACATCCCTGTCCCTGTCCCTGTCCACATCCCTGTCTCTGTCCCTGTCCCTGTCCCTGTCCCTGTCCCTGTCCCTGTCCCTGTCCCTGTCCCTGTAACAATCCCTGTCCCTGTCCATGTCCCTGTCCCTGTCCCTGTCCCTGTCCACATCCCTGTCCCTTTCCCTGTCCCTGTCCCTGTCCCTGTCCCTGTCCCTGTCCACATCCCTGTCCCTGTCCACATCCCTGTCCCTGTCCCTGTCCACATCCCTGTCCCTTTCACTGTCCCTTTCCCTGTCCCTGTCCCTGTCCCTGTCCACATCCCTGTCCCTGTCCACATCCCTGTCCCTGTCCCTGTCCACATCCCTCTCCCTGTCCCTGTCCACATCCCTGTCCCGGTCCCTGTCCCTGTCCCTGTCCCTGTCCCTGTCCCTGTCCACAACCCTGTCCCTGTCCCTGTCCCTGTCCCTGTCCACAACCCTGTCCCTGTCCCTGTCCCAGTCCCTGTCCACATACCTGTCCCTGTCCCTGTCCCTGTCCCTGTCCCTGTCCCTGTCCACATCCCTGTCCCAGTCCCAGTCCCTGTCCCTGTCCCTGTCCCTGTCCCTGTCCACATCCCTGTCCCTGTCCCTGTCCCTGTCCCTGTCCCTGTCCACATCCCTGTCCCCTTCCCTGTCCCTGTCCCTGTCCACAACCCTGTCCCTGTCCCTGTCCCAGTCCCTGTCCACATACCTGTCCCTGTCCCTGTCCCTGTCCCTGTCCCTGTCCCTGTCCCTGTCCACATCCCTGTCCCAGTCCCTGTCCCTGTCCCTGTCCCTGTCCCTGTCCCTGTCCACATCCCTGTCCCTGTCCCTGTCCCTGTCCCTGTCCACTTTCCTGTCCCTATCCCTTTCCTGTCCCTCTCCACTCCCTGTCCCTGTCCCTGTCCACATCCCTGTCCCTGTCCCTGTCCCTGTCCCTGTCCCTCTCCCTGTCCACATCCCTGTCCCTGTCCCTTCCCTGTCCCCGTCCCTGTCCCTGTCCCTGTCCCTTTCCCTGTCCACATCCCTGTCCCTGTCCCTGTCCCTGTCCCTGTCCACATCCCTGTCCCTGTCCCTATCCCTGTCCCTGTCCCCGTCCCTGTCCACATCCCTGTCCCTGTCCACTTCCCTGTCCCTTTCCCTGTCCCTGACCCTGTCCCTCTCCCTGTCCCTGTCTCTGTCCCTGTCCCTGTCCCTGTCCCTGTCCCTGTCCCTGTCCCTGTCAATGTCCCTGTCCCTGTCCCTGTCCACATCCCTGTCTCTGTCCCTGTCCCTGTCCCTCTCCCTGTCCCTGTCCCTGTCCACATCCCTGTCCCTGTCCCTGTCCACATCCCTGTCCCTGTCCCTGTCCACATCCCTGTCCCTGTCCCTGTCCTAGTCCCTGTCCCTGTCCCTGTCCACATCCCTGTCCCTGTCCCTGTCCACATCCCTGCCCCTGTCCCATTCCCTGTCCCTGTCCCTGTCCCTGTCCCTGTCCCTGTCCCTGTCCCTGTCCCTGTCCCTGTACACATCCCTGTCCCTGTCCATGTCCCTGTCCCTGTCCCTGTCCACATCCCTGTCCCTTTCCCTGTCCCGGTCCCTGTCCCTGTCCCTGTGCCTGTCCAAATCCCTGTCCCTGTCCACATCCCTGTCCCTGTCCCTGTCCCTGTCCACATCCCTGTCCCTGTCCACATCCCTGTCCCTGTCCACATCCCTGTCCCTGTCCCTGTCCCTGTCCACATCCCTGTCCCTGTCCACATCCCTGTCCCTGTCCCTGTCCCTGTCCACATCCCTGTCCCTGTCCACATCCCTGTCCCTGTCCACATCCCTGTCCCTGTCACTGTCCCTGTCCACATCCCTGTCCCTGTCCACATCCCTGTCCCTGTCCCTGTCCCTGTCCCTGTCCCTGTCCCTGTCCACATCCCTGTCCCTGTCCAGATTCCTGTCCACATCCCTGTCCCTGTCCACATCCCTGTCCCTGTCCACATCCCTGTCTCTGTCCCAGTCCCTGTCCCTGTCCCTGTCCCTGTCCCTGTCCCTGTCCCTGTACACATCCCTGTCCCTGTCCATGTCCCTGTCCCTGTCCCTGTCCCTGTCCACATCCCTGTCCCTTTCCCTGTCCCTGTCCCTGTCCCTGTCCCTGTCCCTGTCCCTGTCCACATCCCTGTCCCTGTCCACATCCCTGTCCCTGTCCCTGTCCCTGTCCACATCCCTGTCCCTTTCCCTGTCCCTTTCCCTGTCCCTGTCCCTGTCCCTGTCCACATCCCTGTCCCTGTCCACATCCCTGTCCCTGTCCCTGTCCACATCCCTCTCCCTGTCCTGTCCACATCCCTGTCCCGGTCCCTGTCCCTGTCCCTGTCCCTGTCCCTGTCCACAACCCTGTCCCTGTCCCTGTCCCTGTCCCTGTCCCTGTCCACAACCCTGTCCCTGTCCCTGTCCCAGTCCCTGTCCACATCCCTGTCCCTGTCCCTGTCCCTGTCCCTGTCCACATCCCTGTCCCAGTCCCTGTCCCTGTCCCTGTCCCTGTCCCTGTCCCTGTCCACTTCCCTGTCCCTGTCCCTGTCCACTTCCCTGTCCCTATCCCTGTCCCTGTCCCTCTCCACATCCCTGTCCCTATCCCTGTCCACATCCCTGTCCCTGTCCACATCCCTGTCCCGGTCCCTCTCCCTGTCCACATCCCTGTCCCTGTCCCTTCCCTGTCCCCGTCCCTGTCCCTGTCCCTGTCCCTGTCCCTGTCCACATCCCTGTCCCTGTCCCTGTCCCTGTCCCTGTCCACATCCCTGTCCCCTTCCCTGTCCCTGTCCCTGTCCACATCCCTGTCCCTGTCCCTGTCCCTGTCCCTGTCCCTGTCCCTGTCACTGTCCCTGTCCACATCCCTGTCCCTGTCCCTGTCCCTGTCCCTGTCCCCGTCCCTGTCCACATCCCTGTCCCTGTCCACTTCCCTGTCCCTGTCCCTGTCCCTGACCCTGTCCCTGTCCCTGTCCCTGTCTCTGTCCCTGTCCCTGTCCCTGTCCCTGTCCCTGTCCCTGTCCCTGTCCCTGTCCCTGTCCACATCCCTGTCTCTGTCCCTGTCCCTGTCCCTCTCCCTGTCCCTGTCCCTGTCCACATCCCTGTCCCTGTCCCTGTCCACATCCCTGTCCCTGTCCCTGTCCACATCCCTGTCCCTGTCCCTGTCCCTGT
The DNA here is from genome assembly GCF_017639515.1 of Carcharodon carcharias. Taxonomy (NCBI): domain Eukaryota; kingdom Metazoa; phylum Chordata; class Chondrichthyes; order Lamniformes; family Lamnidae; genus Carcharodon; species Carcharodon carcharias. Next base: position 200,512 of record NW_024470619.1, read on the forward strand.
CCCTGTCCCTGTCCCTGTCCCTGTCCCTGTACACATCCCTGTCCCTGTCCATGTGCCTGTCCCTGTCCCTGTCCACATCCCTGTCCCTTTCCCTGTCCCTGTCCCTGTCCCTGTCCCTGTGCCTGTCCACATCCCTGTCCCTGTCCACATCCCTGTCCCTGTCCCTGTCCCTGTCCACATCCCTGTCCCTGTCCACATCCCTGTCCCTGTCCCTGTCCCTGTCCACATCCCTGTCCCTGTCCACATCCCTGTCCCTGTCCCTGTCCCTGTCCCTGTCCCTGTCCACATCCCTGTCCCTTTCCACATCCCTGTCCCTGTCCCTGTTCCTGTCCACATCCCTGTCCCTGTCCACATCCCTGTCCCTGTCCACATCCCTGTCCCTGTCCCTGTCCCTGTCCCTGTCCCTGTCCCTGTCCACATCCCTGTCCCAGTCCCTGTCCCTGTCCCTGTCCCTGTCCCTTTCCCTGTCCACATCCCTGTCCCTGTCCCTGTCCCTGTCCCTGTCCACATCCCTGTCCCTATCCCTGTCCCTGTCCCTGTCCACATCCCTGTCCCTGTCCCTGTCCCTGTCCACATCCCTGTCCCTTTCCCTGTCCCTTTCCCCTGTCCCTGTCCCTGTCCCTGTCCACATCCCTGTCCCTGTCCACATCCCTGTCCCTGTCCCTGTCCACATCCCTCTCCCTGTCCCTGTCACTGTCCCTGTCCCTGTCCCTGTCCCTGTCCCTGTCCCTGTCCACATCCCTGTCCCTGTCCCTGTCCCTGTCCCTGTCCCTGTCCCTGTCCTGTCCCTGTCCCTGTCCACATCCCTGTCCCTGTCCCTGTCCACATCCCTGTCCCTGTCCCTTTCCCTGTCCCTGTCCCTCTCCCTGTCCACATCCCTGTCCCTGTCCCTTCCCTGTCCCCGTCCCTGTCCCTGTCCCTGTCCCTGTCCCTGTCCACATCCCTGTCCCTGTCCCTGTCCCTGTCCCTGTCCACATCCCTGTCCCCTTCCCTGTCCCTGTCCCAGTCCACATCCCTGTCCCTGTCCCTGTCCCTGTCCCTGTCCTTGTCCCTGTCACTGTCCCTGTCCACATCCCTGTCCCTGTCCCTGTCCCTGTCCCTGTCCCCGTCCCTGTCCACATCCCTGTCCCTGTCCACTTCCCTGTCCCTGTCCCTGTCCCTGACCCTGTCCCTGTCCCTGTCCCTGTCTCTGTCCCTGTCCCTGTCCCTGTCCCTGTCCCTGTCCCTGTCCCTGTCCCTGTCCACATCCCTGTCTCTGTCCCTGTCCCTGTCCCTCTCCCTGTCCCTGTCCCTGTCCACATCCCTGTCCCTGTCCCTGTCCACATCCCTGTCCCTGTCCCTGTCCACATCCCTGTCCCTGTCCCTGTCCCTGTCCCTGTCCCTGTCCCTGTCCCTGTCCACATCCCTGTCCCTGTCCCTGTCCCTGTCCCTGTCCCTGTCCCTGTCCCTGTACACATCCCTGTCCCTGTCCATGTTCCTGTCCCTGTCCCTGTCCACATCCCTGTCCCTTTCCCTGTCCCTGTCCCTGTCCCTGTCCCTGTGCCTGTCCACATCCCTGTCCCTGTCCACATCCCTGTCCCTGTCCCTGTCCCTGTCCACATCCCTGTCCCTGTCCACATCCCTGTCCCTGTCCACATCCCTGTCCCTGTCCCTGTCCATGTCCACATCCCTTTCCCTGTCCACATCCCTGTCCCTGTCCCTGTCCCTGTCCCTGTCCCTGTCCACATCCCTGTCCCTGTCCACATCCCTGTCCCTGTCCCTGTTCCTGTCCACATCCCTGTCCCTGTCCACATCCCTGTCCCTGTCCACATCCCTGTCCCTGTCCCTGTCCCTGTCCCTGTCCCTGTCCCTGTCCCTGTCCACATCCCTGTCCCAGTCCCTGTCCCTGTCCATGTCCCTGTCCCTGTCCCTGTCCACATCCCTGTCCCTTTCCCTGTCCCTGTCCCTGTCCCTGTCCCTGTGCCTGTCCACATCCCTGTCCCTGTCCACATCCCTGTCCCTGTCCCTGTCCCTGTCCACATCCCTGTCCCTGTCCACATCCCTGTCCCTGTCCACATCCCTTTCCCTGTCCCTGTCCCTGTCCACATCCCTGTCCCTCTCCACATCCCTGTCCCTGTCCCTGTCCCTGTCCCTGTCCCTGTCCACATCCCTGTCCCTGTCCACATCCCTGTCCCTGTCCCTGTTACTGTCCACATCCCTGTCCCTGTCCACATCCCTGTCCCTGTCCACATCCCTGTCCCTGTCCCTGTCCCTGTCCCTGTCCCTGCCCCTGTCCTTGTCCACATCCCTGTCCCAGTCCCTGTCCCTGTCCCTGTCCCTGTCCCTGTCCACATCCCTGTCCCTGTCCCTGTCCCTGTCCCTGTCCACATCCCTGTCCCGATCCCTGTCCCTGTCCCTGTCCACATCCCTGTCCCTGTCCCTGTCCCTGTCCACATCCCTGTCCCTTTCCCTGTCCCTTTCCCTGTCCCTGTCCCTGTCCCTGTCCACATCCCTGTCCCTGTTCACATCCCTGTCCCTGTCCCTGTCCACATCCCTCTCCCTGTCCCTGTCCACATCCCTGTCCCGGTCCCTGTCCCTGTCCCTGTCCCTGTCCCTGTCCACAACCCTGTCCCTGTCCCTGTCCCTGTCCCTGTCCCTGTCCACAACCCTGTCCCTGTCCCTGTCCCAGTCCCTGTCCACATCCCTGTCCCTGTCCCTGTCCCTGTCCCTGTCCACATCCCTGTCCCAGTCCCTGTCCCTGTCCCTGTCCCTGTCCCTGTCCCTGTCCACATCCCTGTCCCTGTCCCTGTCCCTGTCCCTGTCCACTTCAATGTCCCTATCCCTGTCCCTGTCCCTCTCCACATCCCTGTCCCTGTCCCTGTCCTCATCCCTGTCCCTGTCCCTGTCCCTGTCCCTCTCCCTGTCCACATCCCTGTCCCTGTCCCTTCGCTGTCCCAGTCCCTGTCCCTGTCCCTGTCCCTGTCCCTGTCCACATCCCTGTCCCTGTCCCTGTCCCTGTCCCTGTCCACATCCCTGTCCCCTTCCCTGTCCCTGTCCCTGTCCACATCCCTGTCCCTGTCCCTGTCCCTGTCCCTGTCCCTGTCCCTGTCAATGTCCCTGTCCACATCCCTGTCCCTGTCCCTGTCCCTGTCCCTGTCCCCGTCCCTGTCCACATCCCTGTCCCTGTCCACTTCCCTGTCCCTGTCCCTGTCCCTGACCCTGTCACTGTCCCTGTCCCTGTCTCTGTCCCTGTCCCTGTCCCTGTCCCTGTCCCTGTCCCTGTCCCTGTCCCTGTCCACATCCTTGTCTCTGTCCCTGTCCCTGTCCCTCTCCCTGTCCCTGTCCCTGTCCACATCCCTGTCCCTGTCCCTGTCCACATCCCTGTCCCTGTCCCTGTCCACATCCCTGTCCCTGTCCCTGTCCCTGTCCCTGTCCCTGTCCCTGTCCCTGTCCACATCCCTGTCCCTGTCCCTGTCCCTGTCCCTGTCCCTGTCCCTGTACACATCCCTGTCCCTGTCCATGTCCCTGTCCCTGTCCCTGTCCACATCCCTGTCCCTTTCCCTGTCCCTGTCCCTGTCCCTGTCCCTGTGCCTGTCCACATCCCTGTCCGTGTCCACATCCCTGTCCCTGTCCCTGTCCCTGTCCACATCCCTGTCCCTGTCCACATCCCTGTCCCTGTCCGCATCCCTGTCCCTGTCCCTGTCCCTGTCCACATCCCTGTCCCTGTCCACATCCCTGTCCCTGTCCCTGTCCCTGTCCCTGTCCCTGTCCACATCCCTGTCCCTGTCCACATCCCTGTCCCTGTCCCTGTTCCTGTCCACATCCCTGTCCCTGTCCACATCCCTGTCCCTGTCCCTGTCCCTGTCCACATCCCTGTCCCTTTCCACATCCCTGTCCCTGTCCCTGTCCCTGTCCCTGTCCCTGTCCCTGTCCCTGTCCACATCCCTGTCCCAGTCCCTGTCCCTGTCCCTGTCCCTGTCCCTGTCCCTGTCCACATCCCTGTCCCTGTCCCTGTCCCTGTCCCTGTCCACATCCCTGTCCCTATCCCCGTCCCTGTCCCTGTCCACATCCCTGTCCCTGTCCCTGTCCACATCCCTGTCCCTGTCCCTGTCCCTGTCCCTGTCCCTGTCCCTGTCCCTGTCACTGTCCCTGTCCCTGTCCACATCCCTGTCCCTGTCCCTGTCCCTGTCCCTGTCCACATCCCTGTCCCTATCCCCGTCCCTGTCCCTGTCTCCTTCCCTGTCCCTGTCCCTGTCCACATCCCTGTCCCTGTCCCAGTCCCTGTCCCTGTCCCTGTCCCTGTCCCTGTCCACATCCCTGCCCCTGTCCCTGTCCCTGTCCCTGTCCCCGTCCCTGTCCACATCCCTGTCCCTGTCCACTTCCCTGTCCCTGTCCCTGTCCCTGTCCCTGTCCCTTTCCCTGTCCCTGTCTCTGTCCCTGTCCCTGTCCCAGTCCCTGTCCCTGTCCCTGTCCCTGTCCCTGTCCCTTTCCCTGTCCACATCCCTGTCTCTGTCCCTGTCCCTGTCCCTGTCCCTGTCCCTGTCCACATCCCTGTCCCTGTCCCTGTCCACATCCCTGTCCCTGTCCCTGTCCACATCCCTGTCCCTGTCCCTGTCCACATCCCTGTCCCTGTCCCTGTCCACATCCCTGTCCCTGTCCCTGTCCCTGTCCATGTCCCTGTCCCTGTCCCTGTCCACATCCCTGTCCCTGTCCCTGTCCACATCCCTGTCCCTGTCCCTGTCCCTGTCCCTGTCCCTGTCCCTGTCCCTGTCTCTGTCCCTGTCCCTGACCCTGTCCCTGTCCCTGTCCCTGTCCCTGTCCCTGTACACATCCCTGTCACTGTCCATGTCCCTGTCCCTGTCCCTGTCCACATCCCTGTCCCTTTCCCTGTCCCTGTCCCTGTCCCTGTCCCTGTTCCTGTCCACATCCCTGTCCCTGTCCACATCTCTGTCCCTGTCCCTGTCCCTGTCCACATCCCTGTCCCTGTCCACATCCCTGTCCCTGTCCCTGTCCCTGTCCACATCCCTGTTCCTGTCCACATCCCTGTCCCTGTCCCTGTCCCTGTCCCTGTCCCTGTCCACATCCCTGTCCCTGTCCACATCCCTGTCCCTGTCCCTGTTCCTGTCCACATCCCTGTCCCTGTCCACATCCCTGTCCCTGTCCACATCCCTGTCCCTGTCCCTGTCCCTGTCCCTGTCCCTGTCCACATCCCTGTCCCTGTCCACATCCCTGTCCCTGTCCCTGTCCCTGTCCCTGTCCACATCCCTGTCCCTATCCCTGTCCCTGTCCCTGTCCACATCCCTGTCCCTGTCCCTGTCCACATCCCTGTCCCTGTCCCTGTCCCTGTCCCTGTCCCTGTCCCTGTCACTGTCCCTGTCCCTTCCCTGTCCCTGTCCCTGTCCCTGTCCCTGTCCCTGTCCACATCCCTGTCCCTGTCCCAGTCCCTGTCCCTGTCCACATCCCTGTCCCCTTCCCTGTCCCTGTCCCTGTCCACATCCCTGTCCCTGTCCCTGTCCCTGTCCCTGTTCCTGTCCCTGTCCACATCCCTGTCCCTGTCCCTGTCCCTGTCCCTGTCCCCGTCCCTGTCCACATCCCTGTCCCTGTCCACTTCATTGTCCCTGTCCCTGTCCCTGTCCCTGTCCCTGTCCCTGTCCCTGTCTCTGTCCCTGTCCCTGTCCCTGTCCCTGTCCCTGTCCCTGTCCCTGTCCCTTTCCCTGTCCACATCCCTGTCTCTGTCCCTGTCCCTGTCCCTGTCCCTGTCCACATCCCTGTCCCTGTCCCTGTCCACATCCCTGTCCCTGTCCCTGTCCACATCCCTGTCCCTGTCCCTGTCCCTGTCCATATCCCTGTCCCTGTCCACATCCCTGTCCCTGTCCCTGTCCACATCCCTGTCCCTGTCCCTGTCCCTGTCCCTGTCCCTGTCCCTGTCTCTGTCCCTGTCCCTGTCCCTGTCCCTTTCCCTGTCCCTGTCCCTGTCCCTGTCTCTGTCCCTGTCAACATCCCTGTCCACATCCCTGTCCCTGTCCATGTCCCTGTCCCTGTCCCTGTCCACATCCCTGTCCCTTTCCCTGTCCCTGTCCCTGTCCCTGTCCCTGTGCCTGTCCACATCCCTGTCCCTGTCCACATCTCTGTCCCTGTCCCTGTCCCTGTCCACATCCCTGTCCCTGTCCACATCCCTGTCCCTGTCCACATCCCTGTCCCTGTCCCTGTCCCTGTCTCTGTACACATCCCTGTCCCTCTCCACATCCCTGTCCCTGTCCCTGTCCCTGTCCCTGTCCCTGTCCACATCCCTGTCCCTGTCCACATCCCTGTCCCTGTCCCTGTCTCTGTCCCTGTCCCTGTCCCTGTCCCTGTCCCTGTCCCTGTCCCTGTCCACATCCCTGTCTCTGTCCCTGTCCCTGTCCCTGTCCCTGTCCCTGTCCCTGTCCCTGTCCACATCCCTGTCCCTGTCCCTGTCCACATCCCTGTCCCTGTCCCTGTCCCTGTCCCTGTCCCTGTCCCTCTCCCTGTCTCTGTCCCTGTCCCTGTCCCTGTCCCTGTCCCTGTCCCTGTCCCTGTCCCTGTCCCTGTCCCTGTCCCTGTCCACTTCCCTGTCCCTGTCCCTGTCCCTGTCCCTGTCCACATCCCTGTCCCTGTCCCTGTCCCTGTCCCTGTCCCTGTCCCTGTCCCTGTCCACATCCCTGTCCCTGTCCCTGTCCACATCCCTGTCCATGTCCCTGTCCCTGTCCCTGTCCCTGTCCCTGTCCACATCCCTGTCCCTGTCCCTGTCCCTGTCCCTGTCCCTGTCCACATCCCTGTCCCTGTCCCTGTCCCTGTCCCTTCCCTGTCCCTGTCCCTGTCCCTGTCCCTGTCCCACATCCCTGTCCCTGTCCCTGTCCCTGTCCCTGTCCCTGTCCTGTCCCTGTCCCTGTCCCTGTCCCTGTCCCTGTCCCTGTCCCTGTCCCTGTCCTGTCCACATCCTGTCCCTGTCCCTGTCCCTGTCCCTGTCCCTGTCCCTGTCCCTGTCCCTGTCCCTGTCCCTGTCCCTGTCCCTGTCCCTGTCCCTGTCCCTGTCCCTGTCCCTGTCCCTGTCCACATCCCTGTCCCTGTCCCTGTCCCAGTCCCTGTCCACATCCCTGTCCCTGTCCCTATCCCTGTCCCTGTCCCTGTCCACATCCCTGTCCCAGTCCCTGTCCCTGTCCCTGTCCCTGTCTCTGTCCCTGTCCACATCCCTGTCCCTGTCCCTGTCCCTGTCCCTGTCCACTTCCTGTCCCTATCCTGTCCCTGTCCCTCTCCACATCCCTGTCCCTGTCCTGTCCACATCCCTGTCCCTGTCCCTGTCCCTGTCCCTGTCCCTCTCACTGTCCACATCCCTGTCCCTGTCCCTTCCCTGTCCCCGTGCCTGTTCCTGTCCCTGTCCCTGTCCCTGTCCACATCCCTGTCCCTGTCCCTGTCCCTGTCCCTGTCCACATCCCTGTCCCCTTCCTGTCCCTGTCCCTGTCCACATCCCTCTCCCTGTCACTGTCCCTGTCCCTGTCACTGTCCCTGTCACTGTCCCTGTCAACATCCTTGTCCCTGTCCCTGTCCCTGTCCCTGTCCCTGTCCCTGTCCACATCCCTGTCCCTGCCCCTCCAAATCCCTGTCCCAGTCCCTGTCCCTGTCCCTGTCCCTGTCCCTGTCCACATCCCTGTCCCTGTCCCTGTCCCTGTCCCTGTCCACATCCCTGTCCCTGTCCCTGTCCCTGTCCCTGTCCCTGTCCCTGTCCACATCCCTGTCCCTGTCCACTTCCCTGTCCCTGTCCCTGTCCCTGACCCTGTCACTGTCCCTGTCCCTGTCCCTGTCCCTGTCCCTGTCCCTGTCCCTGTCCCTGTCCCTGTCCCTGTCCACATCCTTGTCTCTGTCCCTGTCCCTGTCCCTCTCCCTGTCCCTGTCCCTGTCCACATCCCTGTCCCTGTCCCTGTCCACATCCCTGTCCCTGTCCCTGTCCACATCCCTGTCCCTGTCCCTGTCCCTGTCCCTGTCCCTGTCCCTGTCCCTGTCCACATCCCTGTCCCTGTCCCTGTCCCTGTCCCTGTCCCTGTCCCTGTACACATCCCTGTCCCTGTCCATGTCCCTGTCCCTGTCCCTGTCCACATCCCTGTCCCTTTCCCTGTCCCTGTCCCTGTCCCTGTCCCTGTGCCTGTCCACATCCCTGTCCGTGTCCACATCCCTGTCCCTGTCCCTGTCCCTGTCCACATCCCTGTCCCTGTCCACATCCCTGTCCCTGTCCGCATCCCTGTCCCTGTCCCTGTCCCTGTCCACATCCCTGTCCCTGTCCACATCCCTGTCTCTGTCCCTGTCCCTGTCCCTGTCCCTGTCCACATCCCTGTCCCTGTCCACATCCCTGTCCCTGTCCCTGTTCCTGTCCACATCCCTGTCCCTGTCCACATCCCTGTCCCTGTCCCTGTCCACATCCCTGTCCCTTTCCACATCCCTGTCCCTGTCCCTGTCCCTGTCCCTGTCCCTGTCCCTGTCCCTGTCCACATCCCTGTCCCAGTCCCTGTCCCTGTCCCTGTCCCTGTCCCTGTCCCTGTCCACATCCCTGTCCCTGTCCCTGTCCCTGTCCCTTTCCACATCCCTGTCCCTATCCCCGTCCCTGTCCCTGTCCACATCCCTGTCCCTGTCCCTGTCCACATCCCTGTCCCTGTCCCTGTCCCTGTCCCTGTCCCTGTCCCTGTCCCTGTCACTGTACCTGTCCCTTCCCTGTCCCTGTCCCTGTCCCTGTCCCTGTCCCTGTCCACATCCCTGTCCCTGTCCCTGTCCCTGTCCACATCCCTGTCTCCTTCCCTGTCCCTGTCCCTGTCCACATCCCTGTCCCTGTCCCAGTCCCTGTCCCTGTCCCTGTCCCTCTCCCTGTCCACATCCCTGCCCCTGTCCCTGTCCCTGTCCCTGTCCCCGTCCCTGTCCACATCCCTGTCCCTGTCCACTTCCCTGTCCCTGTCCCTGTCCCTGTCCCTGTCCCTTTCCCTGTCCCTGTCTCTGTCCCTGTCCCTGTCCCAGTCCCTGTCCCTGTCCCTGTCCCTGTCCCTGTCCCTTTCCCTGTCCACATCCCTGTCTCTGTCCCTGTCCCTGTCCCTGTCCCTGTCCCTGTCCACATCCCAGTCCCTGTCCCTGTCCACATCCCTGTCCCTGTCCCTGTCCACATCCCTGTCCCTGTCCCTGTCCACATCCCTGTCCCTGTCCCTGTCCACATCCCTGTCCCTGTCCCTGTCCCTGTCCATGTCCCTGTCCCTGTCCCTGTCCACATCCCTGTCCCTGTCCCTGTCCACATCCCTGTCCCTGTCCCTGTCCCTGTCCCTGTCCCTGTCCCTGTCTCTGTCCCTGTCCCTGACCCTGTCCCTGTCCCTGTCCCTGTCCCTGTCCCTGTACACATCCCTGTCCCTGTCCATGTCCCTGTCCCTGTCCCTGTCCACATCCCTGTCCATGTCCCTGTCCCTGTCCCTGTCCACATCCCTTTCCCTGTCCCTGTCCACATCCCTGTCCCTGTTCTTGTCCCTGTCCCTGTCCCTGTCCACATCCCTGTCCCTGTCACTGACCCTGTCCCTGTCCCTGTCCACATCCCTGTTCCTGTCCACATCCCTGTCCCTGTCCCTGTCCCTGTCCCTGTCCCTGTCCACATCCCTGTCCCTGTCCACATCCCTGTCCCTGTCCCTGTCCCTGTCCACATCCCTGTCCCTGTCCACATCCCTGTCCCTGTCCACATCCCTGTCCCTGTCCCTGTCCCTGTCCCTGTCCCTGTCCACATCCCTGTCCCTGTCCACATCCCTGTCCCTGTCCCTGTCCCTGTCCCTGTCCACATCCCTGTCCCTATCCCTGTCCCTGTCCCTGTCCACATCCCTGTCCCTGTCCCTGTCCACATCCCTGTCCCTGTCCCTGTCCCTGTCCCTGTCCCTGTCCCTGTCACTGTCCCTGTCCCTTCCCTGTCCCTGTCCCTGTCCCTGTCCCTGTCCCTGTCCACATCCCTGTCCCTGTCCCTGTCCCTGTCCCTGTCCACATCCCTGTCCCCTTCCCTGTCCCTGTCCCTGTCCACATCCCTGTCCCTGTCCCTGTCCCTGTCCCTGTTCCTGTCCCTGTCCACATCCCTGTCCCTGTCCCTGTCCCTGTCCCTGTCCCCGTCCCTGTCCACATCCCTGTCCCTGTCCACTTCATTGTCCCTGTCCCTGTCCCTGTCCCTGTCCCTGTCCCTGTCTCTGTCCCTGTCCCTGTCCCTGTCCCTGTCCCTGTCCCTGTCCCTGTCCCTGTCCCTTTCCCTGTCCACATCCCTGTCTCTGTCCCTGTCCCTGTCCCTGTCCCTGTCCACATCCCTGTCCCTGTCCCTGTCCACATCCCTGTCCCTGTCCCTGTCCACATCCCTGTCCCTGTCCCAGTCCCTGTCCATATCCCTGTCCCTGTCCACATCCCTGTCCCTGTCCCTGTCCACATCCCTGTCCCTGTCCCTGTCCCTGTCCCTGTCCCTGTCCCTGTCTCTGTCCCTGTCCCTGTCCCTGTCCCTTTCCCTGTCCCTGTCCCTGTCCCTGTCTCTGTCCCTGTCCACATCCCTGTCCACATCCCTGTCCCTGTCCATGTCCCTGTCCCTGTCCCTGTCCACATCCCTGTCCCTTTCCCTGTCCCTGTCCCTGTCCCTGTCCCTGTGCCTGTCCACATCCCTGTCCCTGTCCACATCTCTGTCCCTGTCCCTGTCCCTGTCCACATCCCTGTCCCTGTCCCTGTCCCTGTCCCTGTCCCTGTCCCTGTCCCTGTCCCTGTCACTGTCCACATCCCTGTCCCTCTCCACATCCCTATCCCTGTCCCTGTCCCTGTCCCTGTCCCTGTCCCTGTCCACATCCCTGTCCCTGTCCTGTCTCTGTCCCTGTCCCTGTCCCTGTCCCTGTCCCTGTCCCTGTCCCTGTCCCTGTCCACATCCCTGTCACTGTCCCTGTCCCTGTCCCTGTCCCTGTCCCTGTCCACATCCCTGCCCCTGTCCTTGTCCCTGTCCCTGTCCCTGTCCCTGTCCCTGTCCCTGTCCCTGTCCACATCCCTGTCCCTCTTACTGTCCACATCCCTGTCCCTGTCCCTGTCCCTGTCCCTGTCCCTGTCCCTCTCCCTGTCTCTGTCCCTGTCCCTGTCCCTGTCCCTGTCCCTGTCCCTGTCCCTGTTCCTGTCCCTGTCCCTGTCCCTGTCTCTGTCCCTGTCCCTGTCCCTGTCCCTTTCCCTGTCCCTGTCCCTGTCTCTGTCCCTGTCCCTGTCCCTGTCCCTGTCCCTGTCCCTGTCCCTGTCCCTGTCCACATCCCTGTCCCTGTCCCTGTCCCTGTCCCTGTCCACATCTCTGTCCCTGTCCCTGTCCCTGTCCCTGTCCCTGTCCCTGTCCACATCCCTGTCCCTGTCCCTGTCCCTGTCCCTGTCCCTATCCCTGTCCCTATCCTTGTCCCTGTCCTCATCCCTGTCCCTGTCCCTGTCCCTGTCCCTATCCCTGTCCCTATCCCTGTCCCTGTCCACATCCCTGTCCCTGTCCCTGTCCCTGTCCCTGTCCCTATCCCTGTCCCTATCCTTGTCCCTGTCCTCATCCCTGTCCCTGTCCCTGTCCCTGTCCCTATCCCTGTCCCTATCCCTGTCCCTGTCCACAACCCTGTCCCTGTCCCTGTCCCTGTCCCTGTCCACAACCCTGTCCCTGTCCCTGTCCCAGTCCCTGTCCACATCCCTGTCCCTGTCCCTGTCCCTGTCCCTGTCCCTGTCCCTGTCCACATCCCTGTCCCAGTCCCTGTCCCTGTCCCTGTCCCTGTCCCTGTCCCTGTCCACATCCCTGTCCCTGTCCCTGTCCCTGTCCCTGTCCACTTCCCTGTCCCTATCCCTGTCCCTGTCCCTCTCCACATCCCTGTCCCTGTCCCTGTCCACATCCCTGTCCCTGTCCCTGTCCCTGTCCCTGTCCCTCTCACTGTCCACATCCCTGTCCCTGTCCCTTCCCTGTCCCCGTGCCTGTTCCTGTCCCTGTCCCTGTCCCTGTCCACATCCCTGTCCCTGTCACTGTCCCTGTCCCTGTCCACATCCCTGTCCCCTTCCCTGTCCCTGTCCCTGTCCACATCCCTCTCCCTGTCCCTGTCCCTGTCCCTGTCCCTGTCACTGACACTGTCCCTGTCCACATCCCTGTCCCTGTCCCTGTCCCTGTCCCTGTCCCTGTCCCCGTCCCTGTCCACATCCCTGTCCCTGTCCACTTCCCTGTCCCTGTCCCTGTCCCTGTCCCTGTCCCTGTCCCTGTCCCTGTCTCTGTCCCTGTCCCTGTCCCTGTCCCTGTCCCTGTCCCTGTCCCTGTCCCTGTCCCTGTCCACATCCCTGTCTCTGTCCCTGTCCCTGTCCCTCTCCCTGTCCCTGTCCCTGTCCACATTCCTGTCCCTGTCCCTGTCCACATCCCTGTCCCTGTCCCTGTCCACATCCCTGTCCCTGTCCCTGTCCCTGTCCCTGTCCCTGTCCCTGTCCCTGTCCACATCCCTGTCCCTGTCCCAGTCCACATCCCTGCCCCTGTCCCTGTCCCTGTCCCTGTCCCTGTCCCTGTCTCTGTCCCTGTCCCTGTCCCTGTCCCTGTCCCTGTCCCTGTCCCTGTCCCTGTACACATCCCTGTCCCTGTCCATGTCCCTGTCCCTGTCCCTGTCCACATCCCTGTCCCTTTCCCTGTCCCTCTCCCTGTCCCTGTCCCTGTGCCTGTCCACATCCCTGTCCCTGTCCACATCCCTGTCCCTGTCCCTGTCCCTGTCCCTGTCCCTGTTCCTGTCCACATCCCTGTCCCTGTCCACATCCCTGTCCCTGTCCCTGTCCCTGTCCACATCCCTGTCCCTGTCCACATCCCTGTCCCTGTCCCTGTCCCTGTCCCTGTCCCTGTCCACATCCCTGTCCCTGTCCACATCCCTGTCCCTGTCCCTGTCCCTGTCCACATCCCTGTCCCTGTCCACATCCCTGTCCCTGTCCCTGTCCCTGTCCCTGTCCACATCCCTGTCCCTATCCCTGTCCCTGTCCCTGTCCACATCCCTGTCCCTGTCCCTGTCCACATCCCTGTCCCTGTCCCTGTCCCTGTCCCTGTCCCTGTCCCTGTCCCTGTCCCTGTCCCTGTCCCTGTCCCTGTCCCTGTCCCTGTCCCTGTCCCTGTCCACATCCCTGTCCCTGTCCCTGTCCCTGTCCCTGTCCACATCCCTGTCCCTGTCCCTGTCCCTGTCCCTGTCCACATCCCTGTCCCTGTCCCTGTCCCTCTCCCTGTCCCTGTCCCTGTCCACATCCCTGTCCCTGTCCCTGTCCCTGTCCCTGTCCCTGTCCCTGTCCACATCCCTGTCCCTGTCCCTGTCCCTGTCCCTGTCCCTGTCCCTGTCCCTGTCCCTGTCCCTGTCCCTGTCCCTGTCCCTCCCTGTCCCTGTCCCTGTCCCTGTCCCTGTCCCTCCCTGTCCCTGTCCCTGTCCCTGTCCCTGTCCCTTTCCCTGTCCCTGTCCCTGTCCCTGTCCCTGTCGCTGTCCCTGTCCCTGTCCCTGTCCACATGCCTTTCCCTGTCCCTGTAACTGTCCCTGTCCCTGTCCCTCTCTCTTTCCCTGTCCCTGTCCCTGTCCCTGTCCCTGTCCCTGTCCCTGTCCCTGTCCCTGTCCCTGTCCCTGTCCCTGTCCCTGTCCCTGTCCCTGTCCCTGTCCCTGTCCCTGTCCCTGTCCCTGTCCACATCCCTGTCCCTGTCCCTGTCCACATCCCTGTCCCTGTCCCTGTCCACATCCCTGTCCCTGTCCCTGTCCCTGTCCATATCCCTGTCCCTGTCCACATCCCTGTCCCTGTCCCTGTCCACATCCCTGTCCCTGTCCCTGTCCCTGTCCCTGTCCCTGTCCCTGTCTCTGTCCCTGTCAACATCCCTGTCCACATCCCTGTCCCTGTCCATGTCCCTGTCCCTGTCCCTGTCCACATCCCTGTCCCTTTCCCTGTCCCTGTCCCTGTCCCTGTCCCTGTGCCTGTCCACATCCCTGTCCCCTGTCCACATCTCTGTCCCTGTCCCTGTCCCTGTCCACATCCCTGTCCCTGTCCACATCCCTGTCCCTGTCCACATCCCTGTCCCTGTCCCTGTCCCTGTCTCTGTACACATCCCTGTCCCTCTCCACATCCCTGTCCCTGTCCCTGTCCCTGTCCCTGTCCCTGTCCACATCCCTGTCCCTGTCCACATCCCTGTCCCTGTCCCTGTCCCTGTCCCTGTCCCTGTCCCTGTCCCTGTCCCTGTCCCTGTCCCTGTCCACATCCCTGTCTCTGTCCCTGTCCCTGTCCCTGTCCCTGTCCCTGTCCCTGTCCCTGTCCACATCCCTGTCCCTGTCCCTGTCCACATCCCTGTCCCTGTCCCTGTCCCTGTCCCTGTCCCTGTCCCTCTCCCTGTCTCTGTCCCTGTCCCTGTCCCTGTCCCTGTCCCTGTCCCTGTCCCTGTTCCTGTCCCTGTCCCTGTCCCTGTCTCTTTCCCTGTCCCTGTCCCTGTCCCTGTCCCTTTCCCTGTCCCTGTCCCTGTCTCTGTCCCTGTCCCTGTCCCTGTCCCTGTCCCTGTCCCTGTCCCTGTCCCTGTCCACATCCCTGTCCCTGTCCCTGTCCCTGTCCCTGTCCACATCTCTGTCCCTGTCCCTGTCCCTGTCCCTGTCCCTGTCCCTGTCCCTGTCCACATCCCTGTCCCTGTCCCTGTCCCTGTCCCTGTCCCTATCCCTGTCCCTATCCTTGTCCCTGTCCTCATCCCTGTCCCTGTCCCTGTCCCTGTCCCTATCCCTGTCCCTATCCCTGTCCCTGTCCACATCCCTGTCCCCTGTCCCTGTCCCTGTCCCTGTCCCTATCCCTGTCCCTATCCTTGTCCCTGTCCTCATCCCTGTCCCTGTCCCTGTCCCTGTCCCTATCCCTGTCCCTATCCCTGTCCCTGTCCACATCCCTGTCCCTGTCCCTGTCCCTGTCCCTGTCCCTATCCCTGTCCCTATCCCTGTCCCTGTCCACAACCCTGTCCCTGTCCCTGTCCCTGTCCCTGTCCACAACCCTGTCCCTGTCCCTGTCCCAGTCCCTGTCCACATCCCTGTCCCTGTCCCTGTCCCTGTCCCTGTCCCTGTCCACATCCCTGTCCCAGTCCCTGTCCCTGTCCCTGTCCCTGTCCCTGTCCCTGTCCACATCCCTGTCCCTGTCCCTGTCCCTGTCCCTGTCCACTTCCCTGTCCCTATCCCTGTCCCTGTCCCTCTCCACATCCCTGTCCCTGTCCCTGTCCACATCCCTGTCCCTGTCCCTGTCCCTGTCCCTGTCCCTCTCACTGTCCACATCCCTGTCCCTGTCCCTTCCCTGTCCCCGTGCCTGTTCCTGTCCCTGTCCCTGTCCCTGTCCACATCCCTGTCCCTGTCCCTGTCCCTGTCCCTGTCCACATCCCTGTCCCCTTCCCTGTCCCTGTCCCTGTCCACATCCCTCTCCCTGTCCCTGTCCCTGTCCCTGTCCCTGTCCCTGTCACTGTCCCTGTCCACATCCCTGTCCCTGTCCCTGTCCCTGTCCCTGTCCCTCTCCCTGTCCACATCCCTGTCCCTGTCCCTTCGCTGTCCCAGTCCCTGTCCCTGTCCCTGTCCCTGTCCCTGTCCACATCCCTGTCCCTGTCCCTGTCCCTGTCCCTGTCCACATCCCTGTCCCTGTCCCTGTCCCTGTCCCTGTCCCCGTCCCTGTCCACATCCCTGTCCCTGTCCACTTCCCTGTCCCTGTCCCTGTCCCTGACCCTGTCACTGTCCCTGTCCCTGTCTCTGTCCCTGTCCCTGTCCCTGTCCCTGTCCCTGTCCCTGTCCCTGTCCACATCCTTGTCTCTGTCCCTGTCCCTGTCCCTGTCCCTGTCCCTGTCCCTGTCCACATCCCTGTCCCTGTCCCTGTCCACATCCCTGTCCCTGTCCCTGTCCACATCCCTGTCCCTGTCCCTGTCCCTGTCCCTGTCCCTGTCCCTGTCCCTGTCCACATCCCTGTCCCTGTCCCTGTCCCTGTCCCTGTCCCTGTCCCTGTCCACATCCCTGTCCCTGTCCATGTCCCTGTCCCTGTCCCTGTCCACATCCCTGTCCCTGTCCCTGTCCCTGTCCCTGTCCCTGTCCCTGTGCCTGTCCACATCCCTGTCCGTGTCCACATCCCTGTCCCTGTCCCTGTCCCTGTCCACATCCCTGTCCCTGTCCACATCCCTGTCCCTGTCCGCATCCCTGTCCCTGTCCCTGTCCCTGTCCACATCCCTGTCCCTGTCCACATCCCTGTCTCTGTCCCTGTCCCTGTCCCTGTCCCTGTCCACATCCCTGTCCCTGTCCACATCCCTGTCCCTGTCCCTGTTCCTGTCCACATCCCTGTCCCTGTCCACATCCCTGTCCCTGTCCCTGTCCACATCCCTGTCCCTTTCCAAATCCCTGTCCCTGTCCCTGTCCCTGTCCCTGTCCCTGTCCCTGTCCCTGTCCACATCCCTGTCCCAGTCCCTGTCCCTGTCCCTGTCCCTGTCCCTGTCCCTGTCCACATCCCTGTCCCTGTCCCTGTCCCTGTCCCTGTCCACATCCCTGTCCCTATCCCCGTCCCTGTCCCTGTCCACATCCCTGTCCCTGTCCCTGTCCACATCCCTGTCCCTGTCCCTGTCCCTGTCCCTGTCCCTGTCCCTGTCCCTGTCACTGTACCTGTCCCTTCCCTGTCCCTGTCCCTGTCCCTGTCCCTGTCCCTGTCCACATCCCTGTCCCTGTCCCTGTCCCTGTCCACATCCCTGTCTCCTTCCCTGTCCCTGTCCCTGTCCACATCCCTGTCCCTGTCCCAGTCCCTGTCCCTGTCCCTGTCCCTGTCCCTGTCCACATCCCTGCCCCTGTCCCTGTCCCTGTCCCTGTCCCCGTCCCTGTCCACATCCCTGTCCCTGTCCACTTCCCTGTCCCTGTCCCTGTCCTGTCCCTGTCCCTTTCCCTGTCCCTGTCTCTGTCCTGTCCCTGTCCCAGTCCCTGTCCCTGTCCCTGTCCCTGTCCCTGTCCCTTTCCCTGTCCACATCCCTGTCTCTGTCCCTGTCCCTGTCCCTGTCCCTGTCCCTGTCCACATCCCAGTCCCTGTCCCTGTCCACATCCCTGTCCCTGTCCCTGTCCACATCCCTGTCCCTGTCCCTGTCCACATCCCTGTCCCTGTCCCTGTCCACATCCCTGTCCCTGTCCCTGTCCCTGTCCATGTCCCTGTCCCTGTCCCTATCCACATCCCTGTCCCTGTCCCTGTCCACATCCCTGTCCCTGTCCCTGTCCCTGTCCCTGTCCCTGTCCCTGTCCCTGTCTCTGTCCCTGTCCCTGACCCTGTCCCTGTCCCTGTCCCTGTCCCTGTCCCTGTACACATCCCTGTCCCTGTCCATGTCCCTGTCCCTGTCCCTGTCCACATCCCTGTCCCTTTCCCTGTCCCTGTCCCTGTCCCTGTCCCTGTTCCTGTCCACATCCCTGTCCCTGTCCACATCTCTGTCCCTGTCCCTGTCCCTGTCCACATCCCTGTCCCTGTCCACATCCCTGTCCCTGTCCCTGTCCCTGTCCACATCCCTGTTCCTGTCCACATCCCTGTCCCTGTCCCTGTCCCTGTCCCTGTCCCTGTCCACATCCCTGTCCCTGTCCACATCCCTGTCCCTGTCCCTGTTCCTGTCCACATCCCTGTCCCTGTCCACATCCCTGTCCCTGTCCACATCCCTGTCCCTGTCCCTGTCCCTGTCCCTGTCCCTGTCCACATCCCTGTCCCTGTCCACATCCCTGTCCCTGTCCCTGTCCCTGTCCCTGTCCACATCCCTGTCCCTGTCCCTGTCCCTGTCCCTGTCCACATCCCTGTCCCTGTTCCTGTCCACATCCCTGTCCCTGTCCCTGTCCCTGTCCCTGTCCCTGTCCCTGTCCCTGTCCCTGTCCCTTTCCCTGACCCTGTCCCTGTCCCTGTCCCTGTCCACATCCCTGTCCCTGACCCTGTCCCTGTCCCTGTCCACATCCCTGTCCCTGTCCCTGTCCCTGTCCCTGTCCACATCCCTGTCCCTGTCCCTGTCCCTGTCCCTGTCCCTGTCCCTGTCCACAACCCTGTCCCTGTCCCTGTCCCTGTCCCTGTCCCTGTCCCCGTCCCTGTCCCAGTCCCTGTCACTGTCCACATCAATGTCCCTGTCCCTGTCCCTGTCCCTGCCCCTGTCCCTGTCTCTGTCCCTGTCCCTGTCCCTGTCCCTGTCCCTGTCCCTTCCCTGTCCCTGTCCTTGTCCCTGTCCACATCCCTGTCTCTGTCCCTGTCCCTGTCCCTGTCCCTGTCCACATCCCTGTCCCTGTCCCTGTCACTGTCCCTGTCCCTGTCCACATCCCTGTCCCTGTCCCTGTCGACATCCCTGTCCCTGTCCCAGTCCCTGTCCCTGTCCCTGTCCACATCCCTGTCCCTGTCCCTGTCCCTGTCCCTGTCCCTGTCCCTGTCTCTGTCCCCTGTCCCTGTCCCTGTCCCTTTCCCTGTCCCTGTCCCTGTCCCTGTCCTCTGTTCCCTGTCCAATCCCTGTCCATATCCCTGTCCCTGTCCATGTCCCTGTCCCTGTCCCTGTCCACATCCCTGTCCCTTTCCCTGTCCCTGTCCACATCGCTGTCCCTTTCCCTGTGCCTGTCCCTGTCCCTGTCCACATCCCTGTCCCTGTCCCTGTCCCTGTCCACATCCCTGTCCCTGTCCACATCCCTGTCCCTGTCCACATCCCTGTCCCTGTCCCTGTCCCTGTCTCTGTACACATCCCTGTCCCTCTCCACATCCCTGTCCCTGTCCCTGTCCCTGTCCCTGTCCCTGTCCACATCCCTGTCCCTGTCCACATCCCTGTCCCTGTCCCTGTCTCTGTCCCTGTCCCTGTCCCTGTCCCTGTCCCTGTCCCTGTCCCTGTCCCTGTCCACATCCCTGTCTCTGTCCCTGTCCCTGTCCCTGTCCCTGTCCCTGTCCACATCCCTGTCTCTGTCCCTGTCCCTGTCCCTGTCCCTGTCCCTGTCCCTGTCCCTGTCCCTGTCCACATCCCTGTCCCTGTCCCTGTCCACATCCCTGTCCCTGTCCCTGTCCCTGTCCCTGTCCCTGTCCCTCTCCCTGTCTCTGTCCCTGTCCCTGTCCCTGTCCCTGTCCCTGTCCCTGTCCCTGTTCCTGTCCCTGTCCCTGTCCCTGTCTCTTTCCCTGTCCCTGTCCCTGTCCCTTTCCCTGTCCCTGTCCCTGTCTCTGTCCCTGTCCCTGTCCCTGTCCCTGTCCCTGTCCCTGTCCCTGTCCCTGTCCCTGTCCACATCCCTGTCCCTGTCCCTGTCCCTGTCCCTGTCCACATCTCTGTCCCTGTCCCTGTCCCTGTCCCTGTCCCTGTCCCTGTCCACATCCCTGTCCCTGTCCCTGTCCCTGTCCCTGTCCCTATCCCTGTCCCTATCCTTGTCCCTGTCCTCATCCCTGTCCCTGTCCCTGTCCCTGTCCCTATCCCTGTCCCTATCCCTGTCCCTGTCCACATCCCTGTCCCTGTCCCTGTCCCTGTCCCTGTCCCT